>NC_089661.1:4227500-4485000 GCF_037042795.1 Molothrus aeneus
GAAGTGAAGTTATTTACTTTCAAAAGCTGACAGAATAGCACTGCAGGGGCTTCATTTATTTCCGTTCAGGATGTCATTATTGTGTAATGCAGAGGGACTCCTGCATGCATTGCAGGCTTATTCCTGTAATCTCGACTCTGCTGGATGGCTGCAGAAGTGTAAATGGCCCACTGGAATGTTTCCCTATTGTGACTTCAGCTTGCTCACTTTGGCAAAGCAGCATTCCTTAAATATTTATGGCTTAGATGGGATGAATGTGTTTGTTGGGGGTGCTGGTGCCGGGTGCCTTTGGGATGGGTGCCGGGTGCCTTTGGGATGGGTGCCGGGTGCCTTTGGGATGGGTGCCGGGTGCCTTTGGGATTGCTGCTGGGTATCTTTGGGATTGCTGCTGAGTACCTTTGGAATTGTGCTCTGGCCTGGCTGGAACACTGACTGGATCCTCAGTTACCTTTGTAATGTGTGTCATTTCCCCTGATGGGTAGCATATGGTTTGAGACTGCTTTTTCAGCATTCCTCTGTCTGTCATGCTCTTAGGTTTTCCCAAGTCTAGCCCCAGCAGGAATGTTTTAGCACAGAATGTTTCATCAAGATTACTTGTTATTTCATCTCAAAGTTTGGGAAAACATTCAACTTTGCTGTTGCTGTATTGCACATACTTCAGGGGCAGGATAAGTAGTCTTGAAATCCCCTACCCAAGTTCAGCAAGTCATGCTGTAAAAATACAGGAACATTCAGAAACTGCAATTCCAAGGGGCTTGGTTTATTTTTTTCCTTTCTCTTTGATATCATCTCTGCCAGCTTCACTTGGAATACCAGGCTTGGCATGTGCACATGAAATTGCCTGTTGCTCTTTGGAAAGCCTTTTCACACACCAAAAGTAAAAACACTGAAACAGCAGAGTTCAGGAGTTCTTGTGCCCTTCTTCCTGCCTGCTATTAAAATAAATAAATAAATGCTTCAATAGAAGATTACTTCATTTAGAGAAGAGTCACATTTTTTGTGATAGTTGATCTTTTTTTTTCCTTTTTAGGGGTAAACCTTCTTTGATTGGATTATTTTTTTTTTTTTCCGTTTAGAGTGGCAAACTAAAAATTACTAAAATACCAAATTAATTTCTCAGTACTGGATTTTACTTGCACACAACCTGCCTTTAAATTAAAGGGAAAGGATTCTGCTTCTAAATAGGCTTGCTTGCTCCTTTCCTGCTTTTCTCTTCCTTTTATTTGCAGACATAAAATCCAATAAATTTCTATTGCAGTTGCTGGGCTTGGGGGAGAGAAAGGAGAGGAAAAGTACAAAGCTATTGGGAAGCGTCAAACACGGCGGATGATGAAGTACATTTCATAGCAGCCAATTCCAAGCCCCAAATCCCTCTTGTGCAGGAAGGCTTCCCAGCTCACCCAGGAAATTCAGCCATTGCAAGGCAGAGTATTAATGATTTATACACCTTGCACCAGTGCTTTGGTTCACTCACAGAGCCGGGCTCTGTTAATAAAGGAATTTCAGGGAAAAGGGTCCTGGCATGCTGAGTTGTTTTGCTCAGTGCGGTGGACGCTGCCTCATAAATCAAAGGAATTTAGTGCTTTACAACCTTTCAGAGCTGCTGAGGGTGGTTGGTTTTTTGTTTTTATTTTTTTCTTTTTTTAATCTGATACACCTAGGAATATTTTCATTTCTTTTCTATAAAGAATGAATGAACTACTGGATGAGATCTATCTCAGCTGTTTTAGGGTTGATTGGTTTGCTTCACAGTGGCATTATACTTCCATTTGTTTTCCATTTGGATTTATGCTTTATACTGTTGTCTATGGAAGGAGACTAGCATGGTTTTATTACCATAAAGAGATGCAGATCACATTATATTCTGTCTTGTTTCTTAGAAATAACTAAATGAAATATAAAGGCAAAATACATTTGCAGTAAGGAAAGCAGTTTTATATTCTTTACCTAAAATAAAAACAAATAATAACACTTATTTAATATTATAATTTTAAAATAATTTTTCCTTTTATTAACAAAAATAAGCTTCAGTGTTCCTCTACAATACACGTGATCATTTTTGAAGTTGCATTTTTGCCTGGAAACTTTGTTTCTTAGTACCAACTGCAGGATGAGGTACTTAATTTTGTATTGATTTACATAATTATCCTTTTCAAATAGTGGAACAATATTGATGTTATGAAAGAAAATATGTATCTACATTTGACTATAGAAATGAAGATAAAGAAGGATGTTTTTAAAAATCTCTGAAATTTTGATGTGAACTAGGGTATTGAAGAATGTTATGGGACATGGTCCTAGCAGAAAACCACTTGGTTGGATAGTTATGGAACCTAATCTTTGCTTTTCATTGCCTCTTTAAAAGCAGGCTGGGAGAGGAGACAGGAAATAATTTCAGGGAATGTGTTTTGCAATCAAAGGGAACCTGGTTTTCCACAGGCATCTTAAGACTCTCATTACACAGCAGGCACAATGTGTTTTACCCTTTTTGGATCGTTCAGAGTCATAAATTCAGGTACCTTTTTGTTCAGAAAGCACAGCTGCCCTGTCCTGGCTTGGTCACAGTAGAAAAGGTGATTGCCTCTGAGCTTTGTGGAAGTCAACAGTGTGGGGATCAGTATTGCAGAAGTCACAGCTCCTTTGGACTGCGAGGAATTCTTTGTAGCTTTTGTGGTCAGCAGGCAAATCAGTACCTTCTTCTCTGTTTCCCTCCCTGGTTTAAATATCACAGATTAATACAAGACAGGTGCCCAGTAAATGAGGTTTATTATGTTTATAGAGCAGCATTGCTGTATTTGTTTGTCCTCCATTATTTGGGTGCATGAGTGTTTCATTGTATTTAATTATGTCTGTGAGGCACAAGACAACAGTCAACATCTGCTCTATTGTTGCCGTGGTTTACAGATAGCTTTGATGGGTTATTAAACAATCTATTTTTCAAACAGCAAACAGGGAAATAAGGTGCACCCATATTATGTAATTTTGTAAAGGTACATTATGTAATTAGTTGTCTAGTATTTGCACACTAATCTTTTATTTTGGTTGAATTTATGTTGTTCCTTTTAAAAAAAGTGATGATCCTCAGCAGTTTTTATTTAATGGTAAATTTCAAGTTTCTCTATGGCTTGAGTTGATCTTCTCACTACTAATTTGATTTCACCATATGTTTTATATTGAAGTAATGTCTGAGTTGCGAATGCTAATTCAGAAATTAGAAATGTGCATTAACTTTCATTTATTACTGAAACAGCTACTGACAAACTATTACTACAGAGGCATCATTAGGTATCTTGAACTATTTTTGAGTAAAGGTTTGTGCTGTAACCAAGGCACCAGTTGGGGAAGGCAAGGTTCAAACAGCTTTGCCTCTCTTAGATCTGACTCAGGGCAGAGCATCCCCGGTGCTCCCTGGGCAAGGGAAGTTGTGCTGTACAGGCAGGGAGGTGTCTCTGTGGAACTTGACTCTCGTACAAATGGATTCCCTGATGGAAAATGGCTTGTGTGCTAATCTGCTTTTGATTTTGTTTTGGTTTAATGTACCTGTCAACTGTTTGAAGTTGCTTTATGTAACGCTGCTATGCACGATACTGTATCTGGATGCATTAAGGCAAATCACTGAAAGATTGCAACTGCCCAGCATGTGATTTGTTTTTGCCTCAAAATAAAATGTAGAAGAAAATGTTCCAGACACAAATGATGAACAGATCCTAAAATTAGACTTTCTGTAGCTTTTATCATTGCAGAAAGTCACCTATTAAAAATGTTTGAGAACATGAGTCTGTAATATTTTCACGGCTCCTGAGCTGCTACTGCCCACAGTTCTAGAGCTGCAGCTTGCAGGGTTGCTTCTGACAGCAGGACTTCTGAGGCTTTGGAAATGTTGTTAATCCACGGAGCCTGACTCAGGAATGCAGGTTTCCATTGGAGCAAGGTGGTTCAAAACCCTTTGTGAGGCGAGAGCCCACCTGGAGTTCTACATCCAGCCCTGGATCAGATAGCCCTGAGAGGATGAGGAGTCTCCCTCACTGGGGATATTCCAGGACCATCTGGAAACATTCCTGGGCTCTGGGGTGGCCCTGGTGGGACAGGGAGGTGGCACCAGATGACCAACTGTGGTCCTTTCCAGCCTGACCCGTTTTGTGACCTGTTGGAGCAAATCCAGGGGTGCCGCTGAGATGATGAAGGGATGAAGCACCTCTCCTGTGAGCAAAGGCTGGCATTGTTCAGCCAGGAGAAAAAGAGGCTTTAGGGTGCCCTAATTGTGGCCTCCCAGTGCCTGAAGGGAGCCTACAGGAAAGATGGACAGAGATTTTTTGTGAGAACATGGAGTAGCAGGACAAGGGGGATGATTTTCAACTGAGAGTAGGTTTACAGGAAGAAACGTTTTACTGGGAGGATTGTGAGACACTGGCACAGGTTGGCCAGAGATGCTGTGGATGCCTCATCCCTCCAATATTTCAAGGTCAGGCTGAAGAAGCTCTGGCAAACTTCCTTTAATGGAAGGTGTCCTTGTCCAGGGAAGGAACATTGAAACTGGATGATCTTGAAGGTCTCCTCCAAGCCAAATCATTCTATGATTCTATGAACTAAACTATCCCTTTTATGTACATAAATAACTGAAAAAAATGTATAAAAAGCATGGTTATTTGGAAAATTATGCATCCCAACAGGAAGGAGGGGTGTTTCAGGTGCTTGTTGAATGTCATTTTGCAAAATGGCCATAATTTTTAGCATAGACTGTAGATTCTTCCCTGGTTTTTTGGTTTTTTTTTTGATTTTTTTTTTTTTTTTTTATTGCAAGGGCTTGCTGGAAATACTTTGTAATCTCCCTCTCCCCTACCTGGAATCTACACCGGGGTTTCAGGTCTGTCCCTTCAAGTGTCAGTAGCTGCTCCTTAATGGATGTGGCAAATGACTCTTGCAGTTTTGACAATGGAAACTCAAACAGGAACTTCTGGTTACAGTGTTGTAAGTGAAGGAATGCTGGGGTGTTGCTCTTAGTAGAGAACTTTGTTTTCAAGGTGTTTCCAGAAACCCCTCAAAACATGAACTGGGCACAGGGCAAGGGTTTATTTTCATTTTAATTTTCTGTTTATTACTAAGTTTGGTGGGGTGTGTCTCTTGGGAAGTGCTCATTATAAACAAACATTTGTGTTTGTGTGCAGCCAAACAACCCAGGCAGGTGTCTCCAGGAGGCTGGGAGTGCTCCATTCCTCTGTGGGAATGGGGCATTCCTGGGCTCTTTTTCTGGCATGCAATGCAGACGTGAATTTTCCTGGGTGAGACAAGCAGGATCAGAATTTCTGCTGGAGTAGATCAGTTTATTGACTTCTGCTGAGAGTGTTAGCCTTGGCTTTGCTGTGAAATTAATGCAACATACAGGGAATGTGCATTTTCTGTCAGCATGTTCATTTTGCTCGAGAATAGTTTTAAATGTTTATTCACATTAAAATTGTACAAGTAATTGGTGCCATTTCCAGAAGAAAATGAACTTTGCAACTGCTTTATAAAATCTCCAAGGGAAAGCTGTTTTCAGCTTAAGGCAGCTGAGTTACAGCAGGCAGCATCTGATCTGTGAGAGTGATGGACACTGGTTACTCTCAGAGCTTCACAAGGACTTAGGGCTGTAGAGCAAGAATATTTCAGTGTTTTCTACATTTGATCCTAAAGGGCTAATTAGGGCTGAAGGGTTGAGGATAAATCAGGAAATTTAGCTCTTGGACCACAAATGGCCAAATACATCAGTGCAAAAACACAATATTGTTGGGCACTAGTAGCAGATCACACAAGCGTCCGAGAAGGGAGGCTGTGAAGAAGACCCATCAATAAGAAAAACCAAGAGGTAATTATAAAAAACCTTTGAAAATAATTTCTGTAAGAATCCATTGCCCCAAGTTGCCTCATGAATTATCCTGAAATCTGACAGTTCTGTAGAAGCAGATTTCAGTGCTTTTCTGTCAGAGCAATGCAAGAGAGATGTTCCAGTAATAGCATTTATAATCCAGATGTGCAAAATTCAGGTCTGTCTTATGAACCTCCTGTACAGTTCATGTTTGTTGAGCACCTCAAATTCAAATTTGCAAAGGAATATTACATTTCTTTTTTTTATTTGTTCCTGGCACTGAGTCACATGTGTTTTGTTGATTTTGCTCTTTACTAAATAGTATCAGATGTTTCATTTCTTCTGGTTAGGAACAAATCACTATTACAAACCTTTGAGAGAAGGTAAGATGCTCTCAGTCCAAGAGTTTGAGTTCAGTTTTTGGTGTCTGATCTTGCACTGCAGGGGAAGAGACAACTTCAGAGGTCTTAGGAGGCTACTTATTCTTTGCCCTATTTCTTGCAGCAGTAAAAATCTTGCTAATGTCCACCTAATAACTTGAGTATTCACTAAAGCACTGATTTCAATAAAAATAGAAATAATCCTCTTCTGTTGTCCTTCTCTGCACAAATTTATCCCAGTCCTTTGCTGGTCCCTTCCAAGGGTGGTGGCACAGTTGATTAAAACCTAAATGAAGGTGAGATTAAAAAGGCCATTATTTCTCTGTTCACTCCTAATATCAAATGGAATAGACAAAAAGTAAAAAAGTGGGTGGCAGGAAAGGCTTTTTACCATCTGGCACTGATACAGCAGAGTTCTGCTTTTCTGATCTTAGGTGCTTTCTCTCCTCTGCTGTTATTCTGAGCAGTAGCATGATTCCCCTAGCTTTGCATTGCCCTGAGAAAGCTGTGGGAGACATCATTAGAAATCAGGTATTCCCATGAATTCAGTGCCCACTGAGATTGCTGAGGAATACATAGGACTGGAATGTGGAATGAATAAGTAGAATATTTTTAATAGGTCTTAGGGGAAGAGAGAAAAGTAAACACATAATGTGATTGTTTCAGGTGAGAGCTATTTTCTGTGTTACCAGGAAGAGTCCTTGAAGCTTAATCCAGGGAATTTTATTCTTCCAAATGAATTCTCCTGTGTACCAGCTCTTTACAAAGAGGTGTCTGCAGAGTACCAGGGCACCCCACTGACGTTGGTCTGGCTTCAGTCACAGACCCTCAGACTGGGCCAGAAGAGATGTGACCCATCTCAGGGAAAGCCAGGTTTTAGCTTGGCCTGGACAGGCCAAGTGTAAGACCCTGAACTGAGTTTAGGGGTGGGATAGGTGTGCCTCCAAATAAGTGCATTAGCAAATGTCTATGAGACTAAATTGTCTTCAGACATTAAGTAGCAATGAAGTTGAAAAAGCTTTCTTAACATTCTGCCATTCAGATTTGGAGGCAAACTTCCTATCAGCTGAACTTTCTAATGCTTTCAGCCAAATCCTGAATCCTGTCTGCCTTAGATGCTCCTTGCTTGTAGCTCTTGGCTAAACTTTAGTACTTAAACTACTGCCAGTGTCTTGAGCAGAGCTATGACTTACATTACATGTAATGCCTTCAAGTCTTGCTATTTTATCTCTTGAAAATATGAAACTTGTCAGTAGTGAACAGAAATTCCCTCTGATCCCTTGCAAGACCTATAGGGTCCTTATTATTTTGGGGTTTGAATTGGTTGTTTCTCCAAGGCACCCTGCTCACTTAGGATATCTACCCTCTGCTGGCTTCTGCAATCAAACCATAGCACTTGGCATGGTAGGGTGCTTGAGTGATGTATTTATACAGGCAGGAGGCAGGGTTTAATACCATCTCATGATTCACTGTGCAGTCCTATTAATATGAGCTTGACTCGGGGGAATAAGTAGCTGTTACTTGTCAGCAAATCCTGAGTGTATTAAGGGGGTGAAGTTGTACTGAAAGATGCTCACAGTGATACTCTGCTGTTCCCAAGGGAAGCAAATGAAAACTGTACTTGGATGAATAATGAATGTTCTAATTGGGGTCAAGAAGAAGTCATAGCTTCCTGTGATACAGGAGTTAGACTAGCCTGACTAGAGCAATAAAGAAAAGTCTGTTTGACCAGATTTGGCAATAAAAATATGTGACTGTCAGTCATGTCTGTCATCTGCACACAACTAAAGCCTGGGATGTGATAGTGACAGGCAGGTGGTTTATTCTTGTACAGCTTGGGTGTATTCCTGAGATCCTCTTGGAGGTGTTGGTTGGTGCCCATAAGAATATGGCCCTGGACAGGTGCTGAGACTGGTTAGTGCTCAGATATTGCCCAAAATCCAGTGTGGAATGGATGAAGAGCTCTCATGGCATGGCTTGGCTATATCACAAGGATTTACTAAGAGTGGGTATTGGGTAGAGTCAGTCTGTTCCTGATTTGCAAGGAAAAATGTTTTTGTTGCTGCTGGGCTGTAATTGCAAATGAATATACCCTAAGGGAAGATTACAGCCTGTTCTTACCTGCTGACAAAATACATGCAGAAATACATATTTCTTGGTCATCCTGTATTCAGCACACAAAGGAGAAGAATAAATGAAAGATATTAAGGAAGATATATGCAAGCATGATTCTACTACATATTTTGTGAAATAGGTATACACCTGAGACTTTATTAAAGATGTGATACTGCTTATCATTTGTGGAAGGTGTACATAATTTTCAGTAGTTAGTCTAACTGCACGATATCAAACAAGCATGAGATCTTGAAAGTGTTCTATGTTTCATACAAAATTTTCTAAGCTGCTTAACTTCTCATGGATTGGAGGCTAATCTCAGCTGGTTTAGGAAATGCAGATAATCTCAGGAGCAGAGTAGAGAAAGATATCTGAAGTAGCCTGGAGATGGGAGAGTGTGTTCTCAAAAGGGCCAACAGGGAAAATTCAAGTGATTTGGTACAGCTGATAAGAGTTGTGTAACAAAAGCCAGCGTGGAACTCTCTGCAAGAGAAGGAAAACAATGCAGGGCTCACTAAGGCAGAAGAAACAAAGAGCAGAACTTTGCAACACATCTTTAGTGCTGGGAATAAGTTGTGATGTCTGTGTGTAAAAATCAGCTCTTGGTACTCAAAGCAACAGTGTTTTCCTACAGTTGTGCAGCTAACTTTTCTGAGTGATCCAGGAGGCACACGGAGAAGCTTCCTTCACAAACAGAGTTGTGCAGGCCTATGGAGGTGTGTTCCACCACTTTTTTGTAGCTTTAGGAGCTTTTCTGGCTTTTCTGTGTGGCACCTTGCAGTCCAATGTCATTCTTTTTCCTAGTGCAAAGCACAGCACATGGAATAATTGAAGTTTTCAGTTCGATCCTGCCTTTATTTTGACACAAATGCTGGGATAAGAACGTGGTTGTGGTCCAAAATCTTTCTAACTGGTATGATAGTGCAGCTAGGTTAAAAGACACCTATAGCTATTTGGTTTTTTTCAGAGAATATCTGTTCAGAGATTGTTCTTGGCTTTTGTGCCTTGATATGTAGAGCTGATGACAGGTCCTTAGGTTTCTGTGGTAGCCCAAGGCAAGTCCAGGCACAGAGGGATCCCTTAACTCCACTTTTAACCTGCTGCTTCTCTCTAGCATACATTTATCACCTATGTAAGTGAAGGTGTCTTGCAACTCACTGAAGGGTAAATCCCTCTCCCTGCTGTCAGGGGACAAGTTCTGATCTTGCAGCAATCCAGTCTCTAAGCAGGGAGTGAGGATTTCCAAGATGTAGAAGAGGGCAAGCCTCACCTTTAAGAGTTCTGGAAAATGTGAAGCTAAGTAGATGTGTGTCTTCTAAGTGTGTGCGTTTTTACATTGCTGTCATTGTGGTGATCTCCTTGTACCTGATTCAACTCTTTTTAAGGGAATTTACAATCAGAGGTGGATACAAATGAGAGCTGAGCTGCAGAGGAGCAGGGATATTGGTCACCATGCCACTGGACAGCCAGTTCATCCCCCAGTCTGTGTCTTTGTGTGGCAAGAGGAGGTTTTCTGGGCTGAAAGAGAATGTTCATAGGTGTGTAGAGAAGGTCTTAGCTGGTAGCAGGCAATTTCAGGAGAAAGCATCAATGCCATTTGGAGTTTGGTTAGGAGGTGAAGGAGCACAATATCCAAGGAAAGACAAAGGATATTCATCTTGGAGTTGTGGACAGTAATGGCTTGGGTAGGAGCAGGCTGAAGTGAGCCCTTGAAGGGGATGACAAGTGCTGGATAAAGGTAATAAAAGGATGTGTTTTGGGGCAGTGCAGGTAGAGAAAGAAGTGATCTTTATGGGAGCACTCCAAAAGAAATGCCAAGTAAACAGACCATTCTTTAGCCAGTGAGATACTGCAGCAGCCCATGGCTCAGAGCACATCACTGGCAATAGGAAAGGAAGGGAAACCAGAGGGAAAGGAGGAATGGCTGTGTACTCAGAAACCAACATTTACTGAAATATTGCACTTCGAGTGTTGCTAGGCCAATTGGCCTACAGGGCAACAGCCTTAATTTCTCTAGGGCTACAAATAATTTCCCAAACTTGTTTCCCAAGTTTTAGCTTCTGTGTGAAGCTCTTGTATTTGGCAGGACTGGAATTATTTATTTATCTTTGAAATCTCCAAACTTACTATCATTGTATATTTAGAAGAAAGAGGCTAAAATTTGAACTTGAGTGGGACTGAAGCATTGTTGTTTTCTGGCTGGAGAATGAGCTGGGTTCATCTTGACCTGCTGCTAGATTTAAATGTGTTCACAAGAGCTAATGTAACTGTTGGATGCAAATGTAATTTTTCAATGGAAAATTTAACTTCAGAAGAAAAAGGTGTTAATTCTAAATATGCTGTATCCCACATGCTTGACAAAGGTGGTTTCTCCCACTTTTAAACAGTTTCTATATCCTTGCCCTATTCTCTAGTGTGAACTGAGGTGCTTAATAACCTCAAACAGCTCTGGTGACATCTGCTGTGCTGGTTACCAGTATGAGACCAGCAGATAGCAGGTTTGTATAGGTGCCGTTTTCTGCTTTAGGAGTCAGTAAAAATCCTTGCTGTGTTTTGGCTTTGCTGTTCTGTGTGAGAGGAGCTGGCAGGGGATTGGTACCTGGCACGAGCAGCTCCTACACGTTCTGCATGCAGAGGAGAGAGAACAGGGAGCAGCTGAGGATGGGGCAAGCCTGGATGGTGCTCCTGGTGCACTTGAAGAGCCTTTGGCCCTAAATGGCTTTTGCAGAAAGGTTGAGATAGTCATTGGAAGACAAATGCAGCAGCTGTGCTGGGGAGAGTGGGGGGAGATGTGCAGGACAGCTTTCTCTGCCTATCAATATTTCCTTTAATGCCAGCTCACCTCAGGCAATGCTAATCAACAGCAGCTCACCTTCTCTTTCAAAGCATCTGTGGTGCTGATGGCTGGTAATCCTTTTTTAGAGACAGTAATCTAAAGTTGCTGTGGAGGAGGGAAATTATCAGGAGACTCAGAAACCAATTTGTCCTTTCAGTTTTGGGGGTTTCTTGTACCAGAAAACCTCTGAGAAACCTTAAAGAGAAAATGGAGAGCATGTGGACAATGGGAAAGGTGATCAGAAATAAGAGACTTGAACTTAAAAGATTGAAATATGCCATAGCATAAGCACTGAAGAGGGTGCCAAAGTGGTACCTGAATTATTTATGGTCTGAGAGACAAGAAAGTTAGGCCAGTGTAGGAAGGAAGCAGAAATTATTTGAAGTTCATTGGTGTTGTGCAGCATTTGGAAGAACTATTGTTTGTGGTATTTTGAACTAGATGCAGGCATTAAGAAGAATTAATTATTTGGCAGAAAGATGGTCTAAATAGATTACTTCTGTCAGAATCTGATTAGAGCACACATCATTGATTGGCTGATGACTGCATTGCAGGGATCTGCCTTTTCCAGGCATTGTGGCCCCAGGGAAGTTGCTGAAGTCTCTTTTTTATTTTCTTTTTTCTTTTCCCTTTTTTTTCCCCCACCTTGTACCATAGCGAAACTGAGGCATCTGCTTTTGCCTGGGGAAGTATTTTGGTCATTGTCTAATGTGCCATTTAACATCTTATATGCAGGTGGAATCAAAATTCTGATCTTTGGAGCACCATTTTCATTTTTCTTGTTCTTCCTGAATGTGTAGTCCAGTTTTCAGGCATACTTGTAGTTTTATTTCTGTATCTGTGCATCCATATTGTACAGCAGTCTCCTTTTCCTTCCTATTTAAATGACTTCTTAGCAAGCCTTCAATGAAACTGCTATTAGAGCACTCCTGTCAGTACTTCAGTTCTGTTCCAAAACATGAGATTTTGGTATTAGATTGCTGGGCCTGAAAAACATATGAATTTTGTAACCACCTACTCCTACCCTGCCTTGCTTAAGCTATGCTCTTCACCTTTAAAAGCAGCTTTTCATTAGTAAAACCTGCCTTTTTGAAAATTCTGGATAGTTTGAACAAGTAAGATTGTGCATTTTATTTGTGTATATACATTTTACATCTAAAGCTAGTGTTCATGTGTTTTTCTTACTCGTTCTTCCTCTCTCATTGCTGAAATCAATTTTTAGTTTCAGGAAATCCATGAAAATTTTTAATGAAAGAAACCAAAGCCAACTAGGGTTTGAGAACAGCTGAAAGTAGCATCCCCTCTATGAGCACACTGAAAATGGCTTAACGTGGCTTTTTTTTGTTTTTTCCTAACAGCATTATAATTTTCTAGAATGCAATGGAAACGAAAGCTGTGTAGTTGTTTAAAAGAGATGATGTCCCCTTTTCCACCCCCACAGAGAGTGAATTTTTTGCAGGGAGGAGGAACCCTGCAGAGGGTAGGAAATGAGTGCTGGCACCACCAGGGACATCAGAGAGGTGCTTGATGTGCATGTCCTGACCATTCTGGCTTTGCCCTCCCAGAAGTGTTTAGGTCCCTGCTTGACCTTAATCATGCTGAAGTGAAGCAGAACTCTCAGCTTCACCAATACTCTTCTGGCTCATTCTCTCACTCCTCAGCACTCTGAGTGGTCAAATTTCATTTATTCAACACATTCCAGCAGAACAGGAGTGACCACTGATACTAACTAACGGCCAGCTGCAAAACCCAAGTGAAATTTCCTTTTTGTGTGGCTGGGAGGGAGAGGAAACGTGTTGATCTGAAGCGGTGGAGCTGATGTAGAGGCATTGGCAGAAGTTCTGAGCCTGGCGTGGGGAGGAGACGCGAGTAAAGCTCTGTTGTGCTTCTGTGGTTTTGATTCACAGAGGTCTGTGAGGCCTTAGGTAGCTGGTGCACACATGGGACATCACCTCAGAGCCAGCCACCAGGGCAGAGCTTGCATCTGGAGTGCCCCACACCTAGACATGTAGAAGCATGTTGTTATAGTGAGGCAAGCCAAGCGTCCTTGCATTAAACCAGGTAATTACGGTTTATTCCCAACGTTTGTGTTTGTGTATTGCTCTCTGCACTGTAGGAAATAGCAATGCTGCTCAGACATTGGATGTTTGTGTTATTCTGCAATGTTTATGCTGCTTGCAAAGGGCTGGAAGTGTCCTCCTGGAAGCTGCTGAGTTCACACTACCACTGCTATTTGCATCATATTCTCTCATGAGCCAGCCTTTTTGGTACTGTGGATTTGGAAGGCTGTTCTAGACCCTCACTAGACAAGACCAAAATACTTCAAAAAAAAAAAAACCCCGAACTTGGAAAAATATCTTCAGCCTAAATTTATTCATAACTAGGTTTTTCTGGATTTTTAGAGTGTCAGGATTGTCCTTAGCTTAGTCTCTTCCTCCTACTGTTTTCTTCCCTATTCACAGATTGCTTTGCTGGGATAAACAAATCAAATTTAGGCTTCTGTTGCAACACAGTTGTTCCATTCCCCTGAACACAAAAAGCAATTTATCTACAATGGTTGTATTTGAATTTGACCTTTTTTTTTTTCCTATTTAATCTGGATGAAGAAAACTGTATTCTGTTGCAAGTACCTCTAAGAAATCAAGAAATAATTAAGAATTAAAGTTAAGAAATACTGATAATTTTCTTTTTCCTATTTGCATCTCGCTAGCATCTCAAATTCTTTAAACAGATGCAATGAGATTTTACTTTTTTTCCTCCTGAGTTTAGCTCTGAAGTTTCTGTCATTAGGAGGAGCATGATCTTGCATTTTTTATTATTGAATTTTGATTAATGCAGCCCATAAGATTTAGCAGTTCTTTCTATGTAATATCCTTATCCCTTGCAGTTTTGACAGTACCTTCCAACTTTGTGTCATCAGGAAATTTCATCAGCAGGTTGCCTTGTGCCAAAATAATTAAAGAAAATGTTCAAAAAAATCTGTCCCAAAATAGATCACAGAAAAGCTTCCCTTGAGCCTGCACTTTCCTGTGCAAACCTTTCTCCTCAGGTTTTCTAACATCTTATCAAATATATACATGCTGAAACAAAAAAACCTGCCAGGTATTTTACAGAGCAATTGAACAGTCTGCATTTATGTCAGTTGTCCCACTGGAGTCATTTGAGTAAAGCTTGCAGAATCCATTTTATAATCTCCATTCCTGGTGAAAGAAATCTGCTTTCTTTTCAAATGCAGCTTGCTCTGCTGGATGAAACAAATAGGCAATAGTTAAAATGAACTTTTATTTTTTTTTAGAAATTAAGTATTTTTAATGAGTGAGTTGTGACTGCAACTTGCTTTCTCATATATACCTTTGGTTTATGTATTTCTCTGTGAAAGTTAGTGACTGGTTTTGTATTGGAATTAATGACAATCTTTTGAAAAAAAATCTGTGATGGGTCAGCTTGCTTAGTAATTAAACTGCAGAGTTTCTCTTCCTTGGTAAGATAAGACCAAGAAATGTGATTTGCAGCTAAGCATGGTCAGATAAGCAGTGAGAACAGCATCATCCCCAAGAGCCAAGTGAAGCAGCTCTGAAACAGGAGATGGAGCGGGGTAAACATCACTCCATCATGTGACAATGGCTGGCCTCACTGGCAGCTCCTGCAGGGAGCATCACCCAGGGTCACAGTGCCACATCTAAAGTTAGCAGTGGGCTCAGGCTGGCACTGGGGAGGGCCAGCAGGCAGCTGCTCAGGGAGATTTCCAAATCCTGCGGCACGGCCGCCCCGATACACGAGAATCAATTACTGCAAACCTTCCACGATGGTCAAAATGTGACATTAAATAATTGAGTATCACATCAAATCTTGTCTGCAATTAGTTATCTGGAAAAGTAATTATGCAACAAAATCAAGTAGCTGAAATTAGTGGTGTGAAGCACCCTGATAATTCGAAGACTGTAGGAGATTTTTTTTTTTTATTTCACTTGTAACATGGAGTTGTAAGTACCTAACTAATTCTTTATTGAAGTAAAATAGTCTTGCTCAATTGTAATTCTTGTCATTAGTTACATCTGCAATAGAAGATACATAGCACATAAAACAGGCGTTAATGACCAAGCTGGTTTTGTCTAAAGTAAAAACGAGCTGTGGAATAGAATGTCTTGCAAGCAGTACATTTAAAGTCAGACCTGTTTTGATTTAGGGAGGAAACGAGCCTAAATTTCAGTCCTTTGTCTCTTACACCAGTAGTGTAAGTTGATTTGGAGAACAGGGTTGAAATACCCTAATGGGAAAATGTATTCTTTTAAAATAGTTATGTTCAATTTAACAACATAGACGTTGTGAAAGGTTAGAAAAGCCATTAAAATATAATTTACACTAATAGAAGTCGTTAGCTTGCATTAGCTCACTTATTCAAAACAAACAAGAAAAATATAATGAATCAAACCAGAGTATATACCCAGCATAACAGACTGAAGTGTAAATGCTCACATGAACATTGTTTAACAGCTTATGAATCCAGGGAAATGTCTAATTATGCAATCATGATAAACCTGATTATTTTGAAAATGGCTTCTGATAGTAACTGTTGTCATGTATATGCCAGAACTGATAGGAAAAATTATTTCTAATCAGTAGATCTGTACAGAATTTGATCTCTATGTGTTTAGTACTTAAAAATCTGAACTGATAAAGAGTAGTTGGCTAGTCATGTTACTTAAGCTGCTCCCAAAATAGCACCTTCCTTTTTGGGTAGAGTTAGGTTTGCAGCTGTTGTCTCTATCTGTTGTCTCTGAAGAAAATTTTAACATTAAGTGTTGCTGACGTCAATTTTTTTCTTTTTTTTACAGCTGATGTGGGCTTTGCCCCTGACAGAAGTTATTTGGTTCTAGCTCTGAGTTTGGAAGAAGTTGGTATATAGATTTTCCCCTAACTTTCAATTGATGTGTTTAGCTTTAGTGGGAGTAATACTATCACTTAAACCATGTTGTCGTCTCAAGGAGTTTTGCTACATCCCTATGGAGTGCCAATGATTCTGCCTGCAGCACCATACTTCGCTGGACTTGTTCAGGTAATGCAAGGCCGCTTCCAACAAGCAACTTAACTCTAGTGCACTTAGAGCAATAATTGGAATTTTTATGGTTGAGAAAGCAAACACTTTTAATACAGGCAAAAGCTCTCATGTAGTCAGTGAGAAGACAGTAGGAAATCAAAAAGATGGATCACCCTAATCTGTGTATTGACATCTCTCATGGCTGAATAAATGGTGTAGTTGAGCTATATTTGCTTGTATTGATTTGTCTGCTGTTTAACATTCATGCCTTTGCTTCACGAGGTTGACCACAGGGCAGAGGATTTGCTATCCATTCCAGGTTTCTGAGGGAGTCAGCATTCCCACGGCAGGTCAGAAGACAAAGTAACTTACCATGATGTGTTTAGGTTAAGTGTTTTAGCACAGCAAATAGGAATAGTGTTAAATATGCATTAATTCATGTGTCACGCGTCCCACGGAATGAAAAAGGGGTTGTGGTTTTGTGTGTATAGAAATATATCACCTGCAAAGAATATTTATACACATCCTATTAATTCCTTTGAGCCCTCAAATGTAAGATCTTGCTGCAGGGCAAGAGTTCTGTATATTTAGGAGTCAGCTGGCAGCTACCAGGTTGTCATTGTTGTGTTTGCTTTCACTATTATTTTATTTTTATCAAAAAGTGGTGCTACTGAAGTTTCTTCTGTTAGACTTGGGATTCTGAATAGAGCGTGTAGATGCTAATTAAGCAATAAGTACCCTGTTTACAGTATTAGAGGACATCAGGAAAAGTCAGCATTTATAAATTCTGATAGAATTGTACGGTGTAAGTGATAGCTGTTGGATATTGTGCATTGACAGGGTCAGGACACAAACGTGTGTTAGAGCATTTCTGTGCTGTGCTAGGGATAAGTCACATTAACTGTGAGGAGGGAGAGGCAAACCTTCATTGTGCTCCTTTTCTCCAGCACTTTGCTGGCATACAGGGGCAAGCACAGCATGAAACAGGTGGGTTTCCATATAGGTCCCTCCAGTAATAGAAGACTGTGGGTTGTGTTCTTCACTTCAGGCTTAATATCAGACACATATGTCTAAAATAGAAATATAGCATTGCACAGTGGCCGTTAATCGGGTATTGGGAATCTGTGTCTTGTGGGATGTGCAAGCTGAGGCTGCTTTTCATGCAGTGAGACACATCCAGCAGGCCTTCATAGCCATTAGAATTTGGGGGTGAAGGTCGGACTCTGGAGCTCAGTCAGACCCTCTGCCATCCTGTCCAATAAATAATTACAAGCAAATCGTGCCTTTCACTCTATGCTGATTGATGTTGAAATTGCTTTTGAAAGTTCTCATAAGTTCCTGTTATAGATTAAGTGCCGGTGTAGGAAAAATAACTGCACCCAACTGAAATGGGTGAATGTAATCAGGTTTAATGGACTCGAGAGCTTGTTGGGAATTAAATAACTATTGATTTGTTGGAAAGTTGCTGTCATTACAAAATGCCACTGTGGACGCATTATCCAAGCAGTTAGATTAGAAGAAAGGGCCCTTTGAAAATTTGGGATGCCTTATTTCAATCTTTTTCCTCTTTATTCTCTCTTTAGAAGGATATATCCAGGCCTTTGTTACTCCTTTATCGTGGATCTGAAATAGTCAGGAACTGCTGAAATAAAAAATAGGTATTAGCAATGCAGTTGGAAAGTGTTCTTTGTATGAGTACTTCTCTGGTCTCTTGTCTTCTCTCTCCCTGATGCCAAACCTGAAAATGGAATTTTGGAAATCAAGCACACATCTGCGTTATTGTCCTAATGAGTGAATTGCAGCATTAAATGGTTTGAGCAATTTGTCCCCCAAGATTTTACCTGCACTTACAGTATCTCTGGTCAGCTTATGACACCAGGATGCTTATTGTTTTTCTCTTAAAGTAAATCTAGGTATCTAAAATAAATAATGCAAAGGACATCTGATAGGAATATTTATATGATCCTCTTCCAAGCAGTAATTACGTAACATTCTGAACTTTAATGGAAATTTTCTTCAGAAATATGCCTTTATAAACTGATTATGTAAATGTTTGGTTTGGTTTGTTTTTGGTTTTTTTTTTCTGGGTTGCAGGTTGAGAACCACAACCCTGAACTATTTTTGAATGTGAGGCAGTTTTAACATTTTATAGGCTTATAAAATGCCAGTTTATTTATTTGCATGGTACACCACAGAAAGTAGGTGTACCTGTGATCAGGGATTCCCCAAGATTTCCAACTGGGTTTATTCCAAGGTTGTGTATGAAGGCAGTGCCTAGAGATCTGGGGGCTAGTTTGGGAGGGTTTTTTTGTTTGTGTTGCACAGTTGAGTAACAGAGATCTCTGTGGAGCAAGGTTTGTCTTCAGAGGTCCTGCACCTTCGTGTGCTGTTAATGGTTTTACTTAATGCTGTGGATGAGCAGCTGCTCCAGCCTCTCCTAAATTGATCAGCAAACCCTGCCCTGCATCCTCTGCTCGCCTCTGCCACAGCCTCTTGTCAGGGAGTAGTGGAATGTGTGAATACCAAAAAAAAGGGGTGGATTCTGTGGGTACAACTCTGGGCATGCCTTACATGAGCAGCCATGTGCATTTTCCTAATTGCATGTATTAGATTGTATTCCTTTTACTGACATGATGTGTTTGAGTGAGATGATGGAAAGTGAAATGCTTTTGTTCTTGGAGAGACACAAGGGCCAGGGTTACAGAGATGTTGGTGTGTATCAAATTACATTAAATATACATGCAAACTTATTTTCCAGTAAATAAATATACCTTAAACTTAATAGAATGCTAGCCTATGACTTAGTAATGCATTTTTAAATGAGAAATTGTCTTTGCCTCTTCCTTCCTTCTCCTGGGTAAAACTATTTGGGGAAAAAAAAAAAGATCACATGAAAGTACAAATAATGCATAAATAGCTCTATGCCTCCTGTGGGTGGGGAGATATTTTCTGCCTTGGCACAAGAAGCCCACTGGTGGCTTCAGGGCTGTCACAGGACCCAGGCAGGGACTGCAGTGCAGCCACAGCCAGGCCCACCTTGTGTCCAAACTGCCCTGCTGCTCCTCCTGGCAAGGGAAATGAAAGAAATGCCATCTAGGATTAAGTGTCAATCCAGTAAGAGGTTTCTTCTCCTGCCCTTGGTCCCCATCCCAGTTGAGTCATTTGATCCCAAGGGGGAGCCCGTATGTCCGGATGGGAGCACTCAGGGGGTGCTGATGGCAAAGCTCCCTGTGCCCTGGCCAGGCTGTGCAGCCTGCACGAGTGTGCTCCTGTACCCTCTTCCAGTTCCTGGAATAGATGTGACACCAAGCTCCACTCATCATTAAATTACAAAGCTTGTTTTAAGGCTGCACTCTCCACAATGCAGATAATACTGTTATTTTGTTAAATAATATCTGAGAGATCATATCATCTCCATCCCGTAAATATAAAATGTTTGCAGTTGCTCTGGTTTCTTGGAATGCTAGATTTACGATAAAATATTTTGAAAATACGCATGCAATATATGACATTTTAATAATGGATGCTAAATTATTTATTATGTGGCTCAGGTAACTCTATTTCCATTTAGCAGAGAAAGAGGCATGCATAGGCATTATTATAAAAGTTATTAAAGTTGAAATCGTTTTGGCTTTTCAGTAAACTACTGCAAGGCTCTGGAAAGAGAGACAGTTCTGTTTAATAGAAAAGGTGGAACTTGTATATATAGGATTATAAAATGGGATTATTTATGAATATGCTTGGTATTTTTTAAAATATGCTTCTATTTTGACATAGTGACCAGAAAAGTTCTAAGAGTTCTGAGGATTTAAGCTTGTGATCATTGTTAAAAAATTAAGTGTTAAAAACTAAGCTAAAACCTTCTTTTTTTGCTTTTATTTGCTTACTTATTTATGTAGTGATAAAGGGGTGAGTTGGAGAAGAAAAACAGAAAATCAGCTGGTGATGAAATAATTCAATATATTGGGAACTGCTGTACTTTTAAGTATATTAACTTTAAGCTTAGATTATTCTGAAGATACTTTGATTTTTTTTTTTTGATTTTTTTTTTCTGTGTATCTGATTTTCCATAACTGGTTAACCAGTGTGTTTGACTGACAACTGAAAAAGTGGTAATCTGGAGACTGTTCCATTTTATTTTAGGGTTGAGAGAATTGCCTAGAATATGCTGTGAAAAGTAGTGGTGCAGACTTCATCACGGTGCCATCACTTTACCCATCTGGAAAATCCTTGTTTTAGTGCTGTTTTGGGAAGTGCTAGCAGTGGGTACATTCTGAATTCTTGTAGGTGTTAGTGTGTTAGGCTACCTGCAAAATCACACTGGCATTCTGGCAATCCAGTCTTGGGGAATGCTATGGATTTGTTGTGTCACTTTACACGAAAAAGGCTTTTGTAATTTCGTAGGTTTTATTTGAATAATACATTTGAAATAGCAATGAGGAGAGGTTTGAGTTCTTCCAGTGTTGCCTGCAGTGGTGGATTGTTGTTTTTGTTGGTTTTACATTATGATCTAGTGGAAAGCAGAGCTTAATTTCTGTTTACATTGGCTGAATTGCCTCTTTGAAATGCAGTAAGGAGATGATTTAGCTTAAATACAGATTTACTCTGGCTTGATTGTGTTGTTCTGCCTCTCCTGCTCCTAGTACTGTACTCCCAGTGCTTTGTGAGTGGAGGATGAATTTGTTTCACTATTGCAATCCTATTCATCTGAGTGTGCATCTTGTCTTGCTTTTGAGAGACCATATCTAACATTTCTTCTCTCAGTCTGAGAGTTGCAAAGTTTTTCTCCCTTTTGTATCACAAGTGCTTTTAGCACATGTGAAGTGGTGGTGTTAGTGATGAATATGATCTTTATTGTTTCGATAGCTGAACATTTTTGTAAACAATGTTTAAAAGTCTGGAAATCATAGAATCATAGAACTGTTTCTTGGAAAAGACCTTTAGGATTATCAAGTCTGACTGTTAACCCAGCACTGCCAAGTCCAACATTAATCCACGTCCTTAAGTGCCACATCTATGCTTAATTTTTAATTTCCCCTTTTCAAATACCTCTAGGGATGATGATTCAACCATTTCCCTGGGCAACCTGTTCCAATGCTTGACAGCCCCTTTCTAACATCCAATTTAAATCTCCCCTGGTACAACTTGAAGCCATTTCCTCTTGTTCTGTTGCCTGGGAGCAGAGCCTGACCCCCACCTGGCTACAGCCTCTTGCCAAGAACTTGTAGAGAATGAGAAGGTTCCCCTGGGCCTGCTGTTCTCCAGGCTGAGCCCCTGCCCTGGCGGTGCTACAGCCCCTTCCCCAGCTCCTTTCCCTGCCCTGGACACACTCCAGCCCCTCCACGTCCTTCATGGCATGAGGAGCCCAGAAGTGACCCCAGGATTTGAGGTGTGGCCTCAGCAGTGGCACAGGGGGTCAGTCCCTGCCCTGGTGCTGCTGGTCACACTGTGGTTGATTCCAGGTGTCGTGGCTGGGTCATGTTCTGCACCCCCAGGGCCTTTCCTGCTTCAGGAGCTTCTGGTGGCCAAAGGGCAGCACCCACCCTTGGTGGACAAAGAGGACTTGGACTCCTCTGGCCACTGCTCTGGGCCCAGCCAGCCTGGCCAGGGCCCTCTGCAGAGCCTTGGTGTCATCCTCAACCCTCCTGAAGGATGTTCAATCCCCTTCCAGAGCGTGGATAAAGCTGTTGGACAGAGCTCATGCTGGTGCTGTGTGGTGGTGTTCACAGGGGTCCCAGGATGAGGGAAGATTGAGAATCTTGACTCCATGTTTCAGAAGGCTGATTTATTATTTGATTAAATATATTATTTTAAAGGAAAATTATATACTAAAACTATACTAAAAGAAAAGAGAAAGGAGACATCAGAAGGCTAGCAAATGAATGGAATGATAATAAAATCTTGTGACTGCTCACAGCCTCGACACAGGTGGCTGTCAGTGGTCATCAAGTAAAAACAATTTCACATGCTGGGTAAACAATTCTCCAAATTGCATTCCAGAGCAGCAAAATATGGAGAAGCTGAAGCTCCTCAGCTTCTCAGAAGAAAAGATCCTGGCGAAAGGATTTTTCATAAAATATATCTGTGACAGTACTGTGCCCTGGGGAATCCTGCTGGTGCCCTGCCCCAGCTGGGGCAGCTCCACTGCCCACCCTCAGCCTGGCCATCACCCAGATTTCATGCAGAGAGCATCACCCAGGTCTCACACAGAGAACCTTTCACCCATACAAGGCACGAGCAGCCAGCTTCCAGGACAGATCTGTGGGAAATGCTGTCGGGCAGACACAGCCACAGCCTTGCCCTCATCCACTGGGCAGGAGGACATCATTCATTGACCTTAGGGGGACATCAGGCCAGTCAAGCAGGACCTGCCTTTTGAAACCCATGGTGGCCAGGCCTGATGGCTTCATTGTCCTCTCTGTGCCTTTTGATGGCACCCACGGTGATCTCCTCCATACAGTTTTGGATTAAATTGGTTTTCTTGTCAATCCGTGGATCAAGCCAGTAGCCAGTAAGCATTGTTGGTGAGACCTGTCAGCTGCTCAGGAGGCTGCAGACAGCTGGAAAGTATTTGGTTATTGCTATTGCAAAAGTTTATTCTCTTAACTTGCCCCTAATTCTTGCTAAGAAGTGCAGATATCATCAAATACCTGCTGAGTGAGCCCTTAGGGGCAAGAGGGAGGGTAATGACATGGAATGTCTTCCCCATTGACCAAAAAGACAATTTTAACAAGAAAAATAGCTTATCTAAATAGTTTTACTTCAGCTAAGAAACAAGCAGTTATTCTGCCCTGCCACCTGCATAATTTTTTCTCCCTGGCCTTCATTTTGCAAATCAATGGGTGACATAATTCCGATGGCTAAGGCAATGCTGCATTACCTCTTTGACCTCCTATTCTGTCAGCTCAGTCAATGCTCTGTTATAGTCAGGGCTTTTTTCACCTGGTAGATTTAATGTGACACTCAGCAGGCAGATTTTTTTTTTTTTTCCTTTTCCACTACTGCATGTGATATCAGTATTAGTGAGTTTTAGACATGATGATCTGTAATTATGGTCACTAGCTTGTGTGTTGGATAATACACTGCAATGGAGTGTGGTAGAATGGCAAAAACTGGGTAAATCTGGGCCTTTCTGACTGCAGGAGTTTTTTAAGGGGAATAAATACAAGAATATTTGAGTTTGTAAGAAAAAAAATGATTTCTAGACATGAGATAGCTATCATTAGGGTAAGTTCTATTTGTTTTTTCATCCCCTAAGTAAGACAAAGCTTTTAAGATTTGGATGCTCTGTAAAAGCCAATTGTTTGACTTGGCTCCCCCAGCTAGAAGCCAGCAAGCTGATACTGCTGTTTCCAAGGATCTGGAATTTCAGCTGATTTTTTTTTTCTCTCTTCTGACTCATGCATAATCATCAGTAATAAAACTTCTGATGGCCGAATTATGACAGGAGATACAGCTTTGAAGTTCTTTTGCTTTCAGTAGAATGATTCACAACTGATATAAAAATATGCTTCTACATCTAAATATAAAACAGTCATTTTAATGGAGTTTGCTTGAATATTTCACCTATTTACCCTCTGGTAAGTTATCTTGTGTTACATGAGCTCATGTTAGAAACCCAGGTCAAATACATCTTTTGGCTTCTCTGCTTGCTTGCTTTTTTTAACTGAGGTGTGCAGGTAACTGTTTCCTCAGACCTGGTTTCAAAGAGGGTGTTGTAAAAACATATGAAATGTCTATTTCAGTAGATCAGGTTGTGAAAAAAATACAGCAAGGGTGCAGTTATTTCAAGTATAAGTACTTTTACCTGAACTAATTGGAAATTGCATTGCTCAATTGCTATCTAAGAGTGGTGAAACCACACCTGACAAATATTTGACAGTCAGATTTCACAGATAATTTGGAAATAAATGTTGGGGGCTTTTTTAGTGGAGTGACAGGTCATGAACACTGTAAATATATTATTTGAAATTGACCCAGGTAAATTTTCTGTGTCAGACTTTCTCCCTGTGTTTCACAAGACTCAGGTTATTGTGGATTAGGGTAAATTCTGATGTCCTGGCTCCTTTTCTTTCTCTACCTGCAGGAGCTAGAGAGCTTGTAGAATGACTTCATCTTCCAATTCTGATGGAATTGGAATTAAAAATACACTAAAGAATGTAATTTATTTTTTTAAATCAAGATATATCGGTTTGTTGCTGCCCAAAGTGAAAAAAAATTAAAAGTCTCTTACCTGTATATTCAGGAGTCAGAATGGTTCATGCTTTCATTTTATTTGAGGCCTTGAACTAAATAAAACATGGTGCATTTCAAGGAATGTTGGCCATCAAGGAAAAGCTAATCAGACTTTACTAAGCATGCTTCTGTAAAAGCAACTTAAGATAGAGCTAAAATTACTGAAAACAGTGAGCTGATCTGAACTATACTGCTTTTTATTGTCTTTTTTAATTCTGAGAGAGTAAAATTATTATTTAATTCTTGTAATTCCAATGCTTTTTCATCTTATAGAGCTGGAGGTACACTTGTTAAGTCTCTGTCCTCACTTTGCCATACTATTGGAAAGCATGTAGTGCCCTCCAGTTTGCTAATGAGTAGCATTTAAAAGTCATGGAGGAGCAAATTGTCCATATATTGGTTTGTTATGAGAAATGTCTGTGACACTTTGCTTTCTCTGTAGCATTTCCATGTATAGCAGATTCAGTAAAATGCATCTCCAGACATGTAAGCTTCAAAACACCCAGCCCAGGCAAACAAGTGCTGCCAAAATGCAGATGCAAGGGTTTCTCTGTAAATTACCAGCAGCTGTGCAGGTACACATCAGCTGTCTTTATTTTCACTGCCAGTGGTGCTGAACATGAGCGTGTTTCAAACACTTTGAGAACAAATCAGATTGACACTTGAAACCAAGAAAGAGGAAAAAAAAGGGCATTTCCAAACATTTTGCTTCCGTTCTAGAGAAAACCTTACAATTATGTTAAAACAGAACCTAAACATGGGTGAGTGTTCCAAAGAGTATAATAAGAACAGGTTTAGAAAAAAAAAAACAAACAGGCTTTTGAAAAGCTATAGCCCTATAGTCTGTTAAAAGCAAGATGACATTTAGTTGAGAAATAAAAGGTGACTGTAGGTGAGGGAAAGCACATCTTCCTGCGTTTGTGAATAATCCTGGAGATAATAACACAGAATGAATCATTCTTGGTTTCCTGCTAGCCTCAGTGTGGTGCTGACTGAAGTGAACCTGAGAAGTCCTTTGCTACTCCCTGGAGATGACTGGGCTCTGTCAGGGCAGCTCAGGGGATTGAGCTCAGCTGGATGCTGAACAGGGTCTGCACCATGGGACCTGCTTCAGATCTGGGAGAGCAAGTGTGAAGGTGTTTGCCCTCTGTGCAGAACGGTTCCTTATTCTCCAGGTGTTGGATATGTATTTTACGTGTACAGGGTTTGTGTTGATGTTGTTTTTGGGAGATTTGTCTTAGTGCTTGACCACCTTTTTAGTGCAAAAAGATTTTAGAGATATATTTATAATATTTTAAGAAATACAGAACAGCTTTTTAAAATGAAATAAGCTCACTTTTGCTGGATTTTCTATCTCTTTGACTTGGAATTGTACTGAAAAATGGTGTATAAATGTATTTTTTAAATTAATTTACATCTTGATAACAGTTGAGGTACAGAGAGAAGGTAAACCTCTACAACTGTATTTCAATGCTCAGTTAGAATGAAAAGATTTTCATTTCAGTTACTAAAAGAGCAAAACAAAAAATCCTCAAAACATGAACACTGTTAAGAGCCTTCAAAAACCACCAGGATGGAAGGGAATTCTGACTATTTGTACACAAAAACCAGAAAAGGCAAATTGTTAAGCAAGTCATGAGGATTGTTAACAGAATCTCAACAAAATTTGATTCTGTGGAGGCTGAGCCATACTTGAAAAGTTCTGATCCCCTCAGTATCTTGAATAATTTGTATTTTGTTATGCGCTTGTAGCAATTAATTACTACAGAGTGGGTTTAAAGTTGGTGGTACCTGGAAAGTGTCTGCTCAGGTCCATGCTATAGAGAGCATGGGTTCAGTGCTTGATCTCCATCCCAAGGAAGGTTCCCTTTGCTACCTTGTCCTGAGACAGAAGCAGCAGAATGAGCAATCAAACGTGTTCTGTTGTGACAAGTCACGCAAGAGTCTGCTCTGAGGTGAACATGGAAAACACAGCACCAGCTTTCCTCTCTCTCAGGGAAATGAAATGGAATTGGGGCAACCCCTCCTTCTGGAACACAGGAATAAATTACACTTTTGATTATTGCTTTTTAAAAAATCTTTTATCGAGACACTGAGCTGTTATGGGGGAGGGAGGTGTTTATCTTTTTTTTTTTTTTTTGCCTTATGTTTAAAACCAGAAAAAAAGCAAACTTGAAATCCTAAAACTGTCTGTAACCACCTCTTAAAAAGATTCTGTCTTCCATCTTCTCTTTGTCACCTCTTTTCATTTAAAACTTTACTATCTGTCCCACTTTTGCTACCCAAATACAAGAGGATTTGAGGCCAGGTGAAACACAGCAGCTGGGGTTAGGCCCCATTCTTAAAAGGTCAGCCCGTCTTGGTCTTCCTCCTTGATGTTCTCCTATCAATTCAATTCTGGTGTTTGCCATTCATTTTTAAAAAGTGTGTGCAGAAATGACTCAGTGTAGTTCCAAGTTAGTTGAACCATTCAGAAGCTTAAATATAAAATTAAGGCAAGCATTGTGTGCAAGGATTTACTTCTGAATGCTTCTAAAGGTTACCTGAAATTGTTGATACCCAAAGAAATTTTTCAAAACTGCTCCTTCTGTGAGAAAAGAAATACATGGATGAGTTTCATTCTAGCACTGGTCAGTGTGTTTGGGAAAGTGAGTGTCCCCCCTGGCTCCTGGGGTGACTTATTTTGTAGAGAGAAGCTGTTGAAACTCACTCAGACCTTTGGACTGCTGCCATTGCAGGAAATGAAATCCATCCATGGCAGGATTCTCTGAGCACCATTTTTAACTGACTTACTGAGCTAGGTTGACTGGAGTGAGTTTTTTACATGGGCTTTTTACTGCAGAGATGAATGTTTTTATTTTTTACGCCTTCCTCCGTGAAGGAACAGTTAAAATCAGGCACAGGGAAATGTAACAGATGTTGGTGCACATTTCCCATCTGAAAATGTCTTCCACTGGCCAAGAGGATTGTTAGGCACAATTAAGCCCAGTTTAGACATCCTGTACTGGAAGCCAAGGCTGCTGAGGATGTTCCCAACAGGGGAGCACGGCTTTGGAAGGAAGGACGTTCATATGAGCTTTGATCTGTGGCAGGTTTTTGAGTGTCACTGGGTGAAAAACAAAGATGTGACTGACAGCTCCGAGTCTGTGCCCCCACATACTGCATGTGTCCTTAAGATGCAGCTATACTGTACACAGCTGTAGATTTAGGGGACACTTGGAATCCATGAGCAAATTTATTATGAATTTCAAGGATGCTAGCACTTGAAATCTGATTTTTGAGAGGCATTTGGCGTAATGTTGCCAACTGACTTTAAAAGCTTGTGATGTTACGCCTTGTAATGTTCCACATTGAGTGTAATTGTCACTGGAATCAGCTTTATGATGGCAAATCTTCATGATGACTGCAGGGATATATTTTTTTGCGTATTATGTCTGAAATGTGAGTTACTTTGTGATTTCAGAAGTATAGTGGTAGTGAAGGGAGGAAGGCACTGCAGACTTTTGAACTCACGTATGAAATGTTTATGCAGAGAGTAGAATTTGTCATTTCCAGTGATGTGATAGCATCTACTGTTGAAAAAGACCCTGAGAACCGAATGCTCTTATATTTTGTGATTTGTATTGTAATTGGACCCATTAGAGTTGGCCATTGTGGAAAAGCATGCTTTGCTGGCAGAAAATTGCAGTGATTGACTATTTTCGTTGTATCAGAATATTATGCAGACGTTGTGAACGTGTGTTGACCTAAAAATGTCAGTGGGCATTTCATATCAGTCTCTTTTTTTTTTTTCTGGGGTGGGGAGGGATGACACAAAAATGCAAGGCAGACATTGCTTTTCTGTTGTGTAATGCCTGGCTTTTAATAATGTAAGAAGCTCTGTGCCAGGTCTGTAAACAGAGTCTGTGAGTTCTGGGCAGCCAGTAAGTCTTTTCACTGAAATATGCAGGAGAATTCTAAACCAAACCTCTTTGTTATTCCACTCTTATTTTCCTGTAATTAGACACAAATCTACAAAGGGTCTTTCCCTGTCCCTCTGGCCTTAATTCTCCATATAATGTTTTTTGTTAACTTCCTTTTTAGAAGGACATAAGCTGGGTTTAATATCTCACATCATTTTTACTGAGGGCAGCAATAGGGCAGCCTTGTCCAAAGTCCCACGTGCGGGTGATGAGACACAGTTACCTGCATTTCATAGGGGAAAAAAGTGGCACTCCACTAATTTTCTGGAAAACACGATTTGTTCCCGTGGGAGAATATTTCTTAAAAACCTCTTTGTAAATCCCCTGGAACTGATGGAGTTCTGAGGAGTGCCTGGAACCTTGCTTGACACAGCATATGGTCTTTATACGTGCCTAAAAATTATTCAGTGTGTGGTAACTTGTGGTGGCAATGTGTTTATCTCTGGTGCTCCTTCTCGAGGAGCATTGTCTTGTTTAAGTGGCTGTGAAATGTACTTTTTATGTGCTGCTCCGCGGTCATCTTGAGGTCGGCATAATCCTGGCTTAAGGTGTCTGCCTGCAAATTTGTCATTTGCATTATTATTGGCTGGTTCTTGCAGAACCAAGCTATTTTTTTTTTTTAACATAAAGTGCTTTGCCTAGAAGACTATTAGCAAAATGCTGAGCAAGGTGTTTTTATTCTCTGGGTTCCAAGAAGAAATGGGAGATCAAGGAGGGCAGAGGTGATGCGTTAAGTCTAATTTAGCATGGGAGAGATTATCTCAAAATATTAATGAATATGTAGCATTGCTCTTCTGGATAGGAGGCATGAGAACTTCTGGTTTACATTTTCACTTTGTTAGTTGAGTGCTTTGTAGAGATTTTCCTCCCCTGAGTTCTAGATGTCAAGATCAGACACCTGAAATACTTAAAAGTAGCTCTGGATCAGAGCCAGACTTTGTAATTATTTAAACCCATATTTCATGGATTTATTTGTTTTTTGAGCACTTCTTTTCTGATACAGCAAAATTATCTGTCTAATGTTTCATTTTCTTCAAGTATTCTGAACACTTTTGTAAGGCATATTTTTCTCAGTGTTTGGCACTTTTGGCAGACAAAAGATTCTATGTACCTCTGCTATTTTCCCATGTCTTTTAGAAATATTATCTCTTTTAATGTAATATAAACACTTCTCTGTTACTAAATGGCTCTCTTATTAAATAACTTTTTCTAATCTTATTAATTAAAATTAGCTTCTGGTCACCGTTCTTCCATTCCTTTGCAAAAAAATATGATCTGGCATCCTCATCACAAAAATAGATGGTGAGTCGGGAACCAGACACCTTCAGAAACAGATCCCAGATGTATTTTTAAGGAACACTGTGAACCAGCAAGCATTTAAAATCTTGTTGGAATTATTTCTTGAGAATGATGAGTGTTAGCTGCTGAGGTGGGTCTCACATGTACTGCATAAGTGGTGTCTATTTTACTTCCTCACCTAATGATTGAAGCTGAAGAAATAATTTGGCTGTGAATATACTGATACTCTTGCATTGTCAATATTTGTTAGGGTTACCTCTTTGTTATTCTGTGTGCTTAAAGAATTCTGCTTCAGCACTGTGTTTGCTTGGAGGAGAGGATACAAGTTTCAAATTAAGAAAAAAACTGTTTGCTTTTATTTCTAAATAACGGTTGTGATTCAAGAATATGATGGAGTAGTTAATGTTAATTACCCTCCACACTCTTTTGGGAAAAACCTGTGTACACACTTTGTGTCTTTGTTTAATAGTTAGCTTTGTACTCTAGCAGGACAGGAGACTTGGATTTTATGTTACCCACTGCAGAAATAGAAAAATCAAATTGAACGTGATATGCTTCTTTTTCTCTCTCTGTCTCAGGGCAGAACACTTTGTTAAAAACTGATTCCACACTCTTTGGTGAAAGCCATTTCTCTAATGTAACAAAACCTGAGGGGCTTTTGTTATCTTTTTTTTTAATTGTTATTATTATTTTTTCATGTTCAGAATTAGAAAGTGAATGTATACATTTATACAGGAAAATTTTCTTGCTGTGAAGAGGGATTTCCAGTTCATGGATTGAAAGATGTTCAAGCCAGGAAAGATCATTATGCTAATTCAGCCTGTCCTCTTCAATGTACATGCTACAGAACTTGGAGGCTGGCTTAAAGCAGACCTTTTGGAAGATATTTCATCTTGTTTTAAACATCCAAGTAATTTTGGTTCCCTCAGTTTCACTGCTGCCTTACTGAACTGTTTGCATGTTTAATTACCCTTGCAGTTTGGACATTACAAAGCTCTATTTCTCTTTATTTTTTGCTCCCAGCCACTGTTTCCCACTGTGTTTTCTGTCTGTGAGATTAAAAATGCAAAATATCCTCAAACAAATGAGGAAGCTCTGGAAGTGTGCTACCTCCTAGAAGAGATTTATATCAAAGATCTAGAGGAAATAGGGGAGGAAGAACCCTAGTGGAATCAAATAATCTGCTTTTCTGCCTGAAAGCAAGATCAACTTTGCCTGCATCACTCCTGAGACATTTGCTGAGCCCCTTCTGGAAGGACAGGGACTCTCCAACCTCTGCAGGCGTTTTACATTTGCACTGAGGGCTTTCCTTTTCCCCAGTGCCTGAGTTACACATCTTCTCTTGTGCAATTTAACCTCCCACTGCTTTATGGAGAGTGGCCATACAAAATGCATTATTTCCACCCTTTTTCTAGTGGGTCATTATCTACCTAGAGATAGCGATGCCAACCTCAGCTTTCCCTCCTTGTAGCAGTGCAATCCTCATTTCTTCACCTTCTGGAGTTTGTCTTGGCCTCCTGCAGTTGTGAGCCATTATGGGTAAGATTTTTAGATCTGCAGAATTATTTAGGCATCTAGTTTCTTTTCTCCAGAACATGTATGAAACATAACTCTGCTTCAGATACCTGAAATGGGCATAGGAGGTAATAAAATTTTGCTAGTAGGTACAGATGTATGATGGGAGGAGAGGTGAGAGTTAACAGTAAGTCATGAGACACAGAGCACTGTGAAGGATGAGTTTATTTTGCTGTTATTAAAAATTTCATTTCAGGATAATCCCTCTGAGACTTAACACGTTATTTTAAGAAAAGCTTCCTAGAGCAGCAGTAAACAAGACACAGTACAGTAGGTTCAAACGATTCATAAATGTTTGGATTTTTTTTAAACATCCCATTTATTGAGTCTGTATCTAATACAGTGCTGAAAGAAACAGCAATCATGTTGCCTATGTGTTTGCAAAGAGTGACATTTGTAAAGTAATCTATTTAAATAATCAGCACTCTGAAGCCTTGTCTGCCGTTTTTGGCTGTCAAATTTTGTCAAGTAGGAGGAAAAACGCTTAAAGCACAGGCTAGCTCTTTAGTGATTTTTGCATATCCCTTCTTCAGCAGCTCAGCTGAGGCTTAATTTAGAGGTGCTGCTGGGTGTGTGACAGCATCTGTTTGTGTGCATGGCTTTGGCAAAGCATCCTGTGCCTCTGGATGTCCCAGCCACAGGAGCAGCCCCTGCTTCCATCTGGGTTTGTTTCCATCAGGCTCCCAATGCCCAGGGCTGCAGGAAGGCAGGAGCAAACCTCGCTGTCCAGCGGGGCAGGGTTTGAGCCCTGAGGTCACAGGGCCATGTCTGTCTGAGGGGACACTGGGGCTGAAGTCACAGCAGAAAGGAACAGATTTGAGTACAAGACCAACGTGCTCTCCTGTCTAACCTCAGCACTGTGGGGAAGGGTCATGGGGTGTTACTGATAACTGATTAAATCCAAGGCAGAACAGCAAACAAAAAATGCACATGGGCAGCCCTTGATTTACCTGACCTTAATTTTTACTGAATTATTGTCTTAAATATACAATTTCTCCTTTTTTTCTTTTTCATTTGTGAACATAGGTGACAAAACATAAACTATGAATACATCAATCCTTCAGTTCTTTTGAAGCCACAGTGCTCTAAAAGTTCATGCTACAAATTGTAATTAATCCATATTTCATTTGACAGCCTCCAGTAAAGAAGCATTTTGACATGTGTTTAGCAATATTCCCATTCAAAGAGGTACTGAATTTACAGTAAAGCACATGCTAAAGTGCTTCCCTGAATTAGGAATCTAGCACTCAGATACAATCACATTTTCTGGAGTTTTCCCCTGTTGTTAATATTGATGATAGGATCTAAAATGGTGAAGCATGGATCAAAAATAGTCTGTGATCAGGAAAAGGCAGATAAGAGGGCATGGAAAAGAGAGATGAAGAAATACAAGGTGAAGTGAAATAAATGAGCCTTAGCAAAGTGGGATTTATTTCCTAGTTTTTGTTTGTGTTGCTTTGTGTAAAGTGACTCAAAAACTCTGATATCTGTGACATTTCTGCTTTGAGAAACCTGAAAAAGAACCTTGCCTTTTTTCCTTATTTATTCACAGAGTGTTAATGTGTTGAGGTGTGTGCAGCAGAAATAACCCTGTGAGCAAATCAGGTTTAGTGAGCGATGGAAAAATGGAACCTCACAGCAATTCTTGAGGGCCTGCAGGTGACCATTGCCAAGTCTTGTTCTTGTGGAATCCACTGTGTGATTTCAGAGAATGAGAGCTTTCCTCCCCCCTTGACCACCACTGGGGAGAGCTTGGAAAGGGTCCAATGTGGTGAGAAATGTGTAAAGATGAGAGCATCTTTTGACTCCCTCTCAGACACAAAGTGCAGATACTGGAGCACCTTTTAAAGAAAAATATGTAAAGTTACTTTGTAATTCCCCTTTTCTATCACAACAGAACAGAGGGGACTATAACAATAGGGCTACGATTGCTTCTGCTTTGGGTTGATAACGAAAAACGAGATTTTAGTAAATTAAAACTATCATATTATCATACTGGCCTTGAACTGAAGAGTAGGTTTACATTAGATATAAGGAAGGAAATCTTCCCTGTGAGGGTGGTCAGCCCTGGCACAGGGTGCCCAGAGCAGCTGGGGCTGCCCCTGGATCCCTGGCAGTGCCCAAGGCCAGGCTGGACAGGGCTGGGAGCAGCCTGGGACAGTGGGAGGTGTCCCTGCCATGGCAGGGGTGGCACTGGATGGGCTTTAAGGGCCCTTCCAACCCAACCCATTCTGGGGTTCTATGTGTACCATCTTTCTGCAGTTCCTTTTTCTCCCTGTGATTCGCCCTGCTCCCCTGTGCTGTGGTTTATGAACCAATGCCTGCATAAATAGGAAGTGATCCTTGTAATGTGGACAAAATCATGAGTGGAAGGCTGGAAACTCCTCTCAGTTTGCTTCATATATTTTATATTTTTCGCATGCATGTAGGGAAGGATGCCTGTGTATTTAATTATATCAGAGAGATTTCTGTGTGGAGCATATAAGTAGAGTCCTGTTTCTCTTATACCCTAATATTTTTTCATGTATTTAATGTATTTCATATACTTCATGTATTTTCATCTTATGAAAGCTTTCACAGCTGATTTCATCGTTTCAGAAACAGATTTTGATCTGTTTGCATATAGTATAGAATTAAAATGCTGTAGAGATGTTTTGTAGGAGACTCATGATAAGGACTTGTGGGTAGTTTTAAATTCTGTGGACAGTGGGAAAGCAAGAGTGGCTTTTTTTAAAGTTTCTATCAGGATTATAAACTATTTTGTAAAATACAAAATCTGCTTGTAAAGAGAATGGAAATCTTGATGATTGAAGATGATAGTAAAATATGCTATATTTAGTATATATTAAGGTAGAATTTATAATTATTTTTAAACTAGCAAAGATTTGCTAGGTGCTTAAAATGCTCTTTATTTCAGGTGGTGTAGGAATGCTCTTTTTTTTTTAATTTGCCATGTTTATCATCTCTGGGATATGCTTAAATCACATTCTGTGCTCACTGAAGCTTTGCTGAAGAATGCCAGTCAATAGTTACAAAGCTGTCAAACAGTTTCCCCTAAGTTGAATTTACACAGGCACCTCAAGAAGAAATTAATGAAATCTTGTTTCACTGCACATGCCATTTTTAATGACCTTTTGGGGATTTGAAGGACTTTCTGTGCAGTTGCATTTGTTTCTGGATTACAGAATGTAGAAAAGCTTTGCCAGCCTTGGCAGAATGAGGGGAATTGCAGTTTACAATTTTTTGTGGCAAACATTCACTTTAGGTCGGTGATATGTGAATTTACTTGCTTATTTATTATAGCAGCGATAGATTATTCTCACTTCTACTTAAATTTGACAAGCTGTGCAGTGCTAAACCCTGCTAAAATGGTGCAAAGACCCAATTACATAAACTACAAAGGCATGCAAGAGTAAGCAAAGAAAAAAAACATATAAAAGGATTAAAGATCAAAAATAGAATGATTCCAGTGAAACTGCATTAGGAGACATCAGGCAGGAAAGCATGAAAGAATTAGAGTATGAAGAACAAAGCTTTATAAAGCTTCTGAAAACTGGCAAACACTTTTAAAATTACTTCTGTTAACTCTTTATATTAGAAGGACATTTTTTTTCTTGGGAGTAGACATATTTTTCCATGTTGTAATTGTGTTCTTCATGAGTTTCGTTCATGGAGTTTGGATTTCACCTGCAGAGTAGTAGTAGCTGGATTTAACCAAGCATTTTAGCAGTAAATTGTGTTTTGAATTTTAAATAATATGCTATGGAAGATTTGAGAGGAGTTGCAGGGTGAATCTACCCTTTTATTCCTTCTGTGCCTTTAAACATCCCCTTTCCAGCTAATCCTTATTTTCTTACACAGTAGAGGTGATGTTGCACTGTCTTGGGAGGGCTGAAAAATGGTGACACAGTCAGGAATGACCAAGGCATTTGGCCCTTTACTTTTTCTCTTACAAATGACTGTTGTGTAGAATTCATTTTCTTTGCTCAGGGAACTCAGAGAATGGATAAATGAAAAATAGCCCTTGCAGGAACAAGACTTAATTCATTGCAATTCCCCCACGTTCCCTGGAAGGAGGAGACAAAGTATGGACTCCCATAGTATTGCTAAAAGGCTTTCTGGGTTTCCCACAAACGGGATTTCTGCTGGCACTAAGAGAAGCAGCTCAGTTACTAATTCAGGCCACAGTCCCAATAAGTCCTGAATGTCTCTGAACATCTAATTGACAATAGTAGGAGGCCCTTCTTTAGATCAGTCTTCTAAATGCTGCACAGCTTTTGTGTCAATCAACACTTGCCATATATTTTTGGTCAGCACTGAACCCCATTCTTCTGAACTTATTCTGGTTTCCCTTTCTACCTCCTGGCCCAGTTTGGGAAGCATTGAGAAGAGTTATAATTTTTTTTCTTTATTTTTTTTCTCTTTTGTATTTTATTTTAGTGGCAGCATTGCCTCCTGGTCCAAGTGCTGTGCAGACAGTCCCTGTCTGTGCTCTGGGGTTGTTCTCCATGTAGCTCTTGCAGGCTGGTTGAAGCCTGGGAGGGATACAAAGCAAGACAGATGGTTTCCCACAGACTTCCCCTCTAGCTCTTTCATCTTTCATCTAACTATTAATTCATCTGTTTGGATGGATACATTCACGCATGGAACCAAGATGAATAATAATGAGATTTTTAATAACTCCCTACATTTGCATTCCTTGTAACTCTTTACATGGTTCTAGCTGATTAAAATGAATCATTTACATAATTAACATATGGTTATAGTGTTGGCTTTAATATGCTGATTATCTCAGTACTTTTGTCTAGAGTCAATTGGATTCAAACTGTAACAATTGTTTGAAGTGAGAATAGTTTATTCCTGTGAGGGTTGGTGAATATTTGCCATGGGGCCTGATTAGAAATAGCACAACTGTCCAAGAAATTCTTAAATGTAAAGCATGTATTAAAAAATAAAAATAAAAGAGGAAAATGTCATCTACATCTTTTGTGTTTAGGTCAGGCTTTACAAATAGCTTTCTATGCTTAAAGAGACTTCTGCCATTAGTTCCTTGCTGAGATATTAACACAATACCAGGCATAGTCCTGAGAATGAATCAAGACAAACAATGCAGGTCTAATTGTTTCTGATTTGTAAAGATTTTTCTTTAAACCAGCTTTAAACATTTTTTTTCAATTAAATTGCAGTAGAATTAGGATTTTTTTTTATTAGACAAAATATGTTTTAGTGTCTTTACAGTCACTGGATTACCCTACTCTTAAAAGATTAATAGATTTCATATTTGTTATTTTGCTTGTTTTCTCCCAATACATATTTATAGTAAGTCACACTGAAGCAATTGTATTTTAAGAATTGGTGGAATATTTTCCGATCTTGCTCTCACCCTTGGTGGTGTGCTCAGCTTCCTAGTGCAGAGGCTGCTTAAAAAGAGAAAAGAATTGTCAGTTTTTTGTGGTAAGGTAACTAACACTTGTGTCAATGAATGCTTTTTGAATGTTCATGAATATTTGAAGCAAATTTGTGTTAATTGCACTACTGTTGTCCACAATTAGTCTGTGGTAGACATGATTAATTGTAAAGAGCCCTGACATTTATGCATAAAAGGCTTGAGGTCAAACAGAAATGGAGAAAAATGGTTGCTGCAGCATTGGCAGATGGAATGCTAATGTATTTTGACTCATACTGAGAATAAGGATATTTCTGCATCAATAGCAAATAATTGGTTTAGAGCTGTGGAATATTCTTCTCCTTTCCTTTGCTTTTCTTCCTCTGTTTAACTTCATTCCACCCCACCCCAGGATGCCACAGCCACTGGTTATTTTTACAGTGTGGCTTTTAATTGTGTTGGGAGCTGCTTTACAGGAAGCCCACACCACTCTTCCAGCTGGGAATTCCCTCTGGATTTCCTGCTTCAAGCAAAGGTGTCATGCAGTAATATTCTGATGAGAATCATGCAGGGATTGTGAAGGAGATCTCTTGAATCCCTGTTGGAATACAGAGCCCACCAAAAGTGAACTTGCTGTGCTCCAAGGACCATTGAGCACCATTTCAGCACGTCTATCATGGCTGAGCAGGGAATAATTCAGCAGGTGGGGTCTCAGTGGTTTAATCTGCACCCAAAGAGCAAACAGACCACGTTCACAGGGTCATCACCACTTCAGGAGGGTGACCCATACCTGTCTGTGTCCTCTTCCACCACAAAAACCATGGCAGGCCCTCAGCCCAGTACCCTGCACAGCTCCCACTGGGTGCAGCTGGGGGGATGCAGTGTCCTGAGCCCTGGAGCTTGGTAAAAAGCAGGATTCCCTGAGGGATGCTCCTCTTGGACCAGCTGGGAGCGTGGCTGGACAGTGGCTGTGGCACCACATCCACCTCAGGCTGGCCGTGTCCACGTGGAGAGCAGCAGTCAATAAATGTCTGTACCTGCAGCTCGGGGAGGCTCCTCAGCTCTCCTGGGCGTGGCACTTGACTGATAAGTTTCCTTTGTTAAAATTGACATTAATCTGTCTAATTCTTTATAAGCTATTGATGGACTCATTAGCCCAGTGAAGTTCTGCTGGTTTAGATCCTGAGTGAATGGAGCCCTTCGTATAAAAGGCTGAATAGATAAAACTTTACAATAAATTACCAATATTGAAAATACTCTCTTAAGCAAACATAAATCTCTGCCTTCATTTTCAGCATTTTAATAAGTTTCTGATCATCCTGTATTTACTGGTGTAGCATCCAGTCAAGATAGCCTAGACCTTTCCAATAACCTTTTTAAGTTTTTATTTGTATATGTAAAACTTTACTGAAAGAGATGGAATATTTTACTACTTCATAATTCCCAGTTGAAGTGCAAGGAAATTACATTTTCTATCTGTCCTCAAACAAAATTTTCTTTACATGAAAAATCACCATCACCTGTTAAAAATATTTATTTTTTCTCTTTTTAATTCTTTGCAATGGAACAAATTTTTATTTGCTTACAATATGTGTTACTTGGCCATTTGAAACTGCTTTTCATCATGTCTTCAAAAGTCATAAGAAGCAAAATGGAAGTCAAGTGATAGCCTGGAAAATATGTTATGATATTCAATGAATAATTTGGGATGTCAGTTGAGAAATAACTAGAAGTGGTCCTAAAATGCTGATCTTAAAAAAAATGTGTTTCAAAGTGAGCTCCTGACAACAATGTTAGATGTTCCATGGGATCGTGACTTTTTTTGGGTAAAAATTGGGTGGTGATTGTTTGTGATGATCCCAAGAAATGTTGATGGTTCAAAATGTCTTTGCTAAATAGTCAGGGACTATTGAAGTGCAAGGAAATTACATTTTCTATCTGTCCTCAAACAAAATTTTCTTTACATGAAAAATCACCATCACCTGTTACAAATATTTATTTTTTCTCTTTTTAATTCTTCGCAATGGAACAAATTTTTATCTGCTTACAATTTGTGTTACTTGGCCATTTGCAACTGCTTTTCAGCAGTCCTCAAAAGTTAGAGGAAGAAAATTAAAGTCAAGTGATAACCTGGAAAATATGTTATGATATTCAATGAATAATTTGGGATGTCAGTTGAGAAATAAGTAAAAGTGATCCTAAAATGCTGATCTTAAAAAAAAATGTGTTTCAAAGTGAGCTCCTGACAACAATGTTAGGTGTTCCCTGGGATCATGTAAGCTTTGTGACTTTTTTTGGGTAAAAATTGGGTGGTGATTGTTTGTGATGGCCCCCAAGAAATATTGATGGTTCAAAATGGTCTTTGCTAAATAGTCAGGGACTATTGAAGTGCAAGGAAATTACATTTTCTATCTGTCCTCAAACAAAATTTTCTTTACATGAAAAACCACCATCACCTGTTAAAATATTTATTTTTCTCTTTTGAATTCTTTGCAATGGAACAAATTTTTTTTTATTTACAATTTGTGCTAGTTGACCATTTGCAACTGCTTTTCAGCATGTCTTCAAAAGTCATAGGAAGCACAATGAAAGTCAAGGGGTAGCCAGGAAAATGTATGATGATATTCAAGGAATAATTTGGGATGTCAGTTGAGAAATAACTAAAAGTGGTCCTAAAAATGCTGATCTTAAAAAAATGTGGTTAATGTTCCATGGGATCATGTAAGCTTTGTGACTTTTTTTGGGTAAAAATTGTGTGGTGATTGTGATGATCCCAAGAAATGTTGATGGTTCAAAATGGTCTTTGCTAAATAGTCAGGGACACGGTGCTGGATGGAAATCCCCTGAAGGGGCAGATTTTGTGCAGTAGCTCAGCCTGCTGAATTTTCACTGTAATGTGTTTGCATCAGACCAAAACCAGGTAGCAAATGTTTGCACGCGATGGAGCCTTACATAACTCTTGCATAATTGTGTTCATCATTTTTTTAACAAAGAAAAGAATCTCCTTTTCAGCACAAAAAGGCAGCCTGCTAGTGGTTTGAGTTGACTGTTTTAGAATCTACAAAATATAAAAATAACCTAAATGAGAGTGATCACTTGCATGTGTAACCCAGAGGACATGGGTATCTAGAACAAGGAAATAAAGTGAAATATTGTGTTTTTCCAGGGAGTGCTTTTTGCATGCCTTGGTGACATTTGGCTATGCAGTCTCATCTCGGGCAAGGCGTTCTCTCCAGGCAGGATGTGTGGTGCTAATCTCCAGCTGCCCTGCAATAAATGCTGGGCTGCAGACAGGAGATGGCCAAAAGAGAATGCCTGGGCAAGCCTTAATCTTTAATAAGGTGCAGAGCTAGTCTATAACTGTCAGGGAATGACAGAAGAGCAGTGCTTTCAGCTTGCCTGCTCAGAATAGAAAATGGGGTCCTCTGACAGGCAAGAAAGGCTACTTTATTCTTTATTGGGTTTGGGGCTATTATTGTGGCTGTGTTATTTAGTTATTTGACATTTGAGAGTTGTTGGGGCAAAAGGAAGTTCAGTTATTAATGGGAAAACAAAATTTTAAATGGATTTTTTTTTTTATGCTGAACTCGCATTGAAGCCTCTTATTGCAGCAGTTGGAAATTAAGCCATACCTGATGCTAAATGAGTGCTGTTTGTAATTAGGGAATAGAAGGAATATATAGGAATATTACAATATATAGGAAGCTTACAATGCAGTCATAAAGATGCTTATACACAAATATGTGACCCATGAATTGAGGAATATCAGAGACTTCATGAGATGTGCATTTTTGGAAAGATTTAGGTTTGCTTTTTGAGTAATGAAATTAGAATATCTTAGAATTTGTCTGCAGGCTTAGAAATTTTGAGTTTACAAAGTTCATAATGGATTTGTATATTAGTAAGTTTAGATAAAATTGGGCTTGAGAGACATGAAAATATATATTTTTGGAGTATAGGACGTCATGCAATGGTATGCTAGACATAAAATACAGCTAAATTACAATTTCAGACTTCTGAAATTTTACACAACAAAGACATTTCCTCCTTCTTTCATTTGCCTTGAGTTCTTAGGTCTGTGTGCAAGATAATTGTGTAGGAGTGCCTTTACCTCTAAAATAGTGTTGATTTAAATGTTTTCATTTTGTCTCCCTTAAAAATATAATTTAGATAAAATATAGCTGCCAGTGATGGTGATTGGTGGCGTTGATGTGATGTGACCTTTAATTTGAGGTTTGAACAGCACTTTTATACCTCTAAAAAGACCTGATAAAATCTGAGGCTTGCTCATTGTGAACTAAGGGAAAATAACCACCTTTGTGTAGGCTGATCACTTGTATGCTGATTTTTTTGCAGTCAAATATACATTTTTTTCAGGTTTTTCTTTTCTTTAGATTCTCTTTATAGAGTTACAATATGCATAGTCACAAGTATGCTGAGCAAAGCGCTGCCCAAATTAAACCTTGTCCAAAACTGCAAACTTGAGAACATTCCTTCTAAAGCATTCCCACAGAATGTGTAAGGGTTTGTTTTTGTTTTTTTTCTTAAAGCAGTTTCTAGCAAGAATATATTTGCTGTTTTCTAGCCTTTGTCTTCATGCTCAGACTTGCAGATTGTCAGCCTACACAACCTTCCAGGAAAACCCATCCAGAAAAGGACAGCATCTCACCAGTGCCAGGGATCCAGAGCCTGTGCATCTGTGCTCTGGCTCTGCTGATGGAAAGGATACGAGCTCAGGACGTGGTGGGCTGGAATTCACAGTGCTGCTTGTTCTGCAGCAAAGCTCCATGAAATGAAACAAACTTTGCTGTCATTCTACTGCAAAGTAAATAATGGGTCCTGGTAGGAAGGATATTTCTGTCTCCCGGGCTGAAATCCACCACTGACTCAAAAGCTCTCAGTTGTGGTTTCCCGGGAAATACTGCCTGGTGAGGAAAAGGAGGAACATACACCATCATCCCTTCTGAATCATCTTTAGCTTCATCTTTACTTCTGGGCTGAAATCACAAATTATTAATAGGTACAGGAATTGAAAAAAAAAATATACTAAAGAAACCAAAAAAAACCCAAAAAACTTTCCAAGCAAGTTTGGTTTTTTGGTTGTTTTTTTGGGTTTGGTTTTTTTTGGTTTTTTGTTTTTTGGGTTTTTTTTAAGAAACTTACAAATAACTTTGCAAACTGTTTTTTGTACATTTGCTACATCCATGTAGCTGTTTCATTTTTTTTTCTTGTTTCTTTTTTTTTTTTTTCCCCTTGGAACTTAAAATTTTTGCTTGCTGTGAGAAAAGCCTGGTAAGTTTCTACTCCACAGAGTGATTTTGGATGCGTTGTTATCTGTGGGACTTTTCCTCTAATCTCAGCATCGTGTTTCTGGGTGAGGTCCCAGCAATGTGAGCCTGGCTCTGTGCCACCCTGGGCAGGTGGCATGGGCAGGGAGCCAGGCAGGCACAGGAGGGCAGGAGGCTTTTCCAGCAGCCCCCTTGCAGGTATGGGAGCCCTGGCCCATGGGCAGTGTGTCTTCTCCCCTCACCTGCACGGCCATAAAGGCAAAGTTCTGCTTTAGAAGAGTCTAGGATGCCCTCAGATTTTCCCTTCAGTCACTGGCAGGTCTGGGGAAGCCTTCATAGCTCAGCAAAATTGCAGGGTAATTCTTTCTTTATTTGCCCCAGCTGAGTTTAGTCAATTTACACAAGGAAGTTTTTTAAATCAGAATAAATACAATTCACTTAAAAAGCCAAGTTTTCCCAAGGTTGATTAAAAACTAAATATAGCACTTGAACCTTTTTCTTTGTTGTTTTTTGTTTTGGTTTGTTTTTTTTTTTAATGAGGTAATTATAATAATGGGTTTTTTTATTATTTCTTAAGGGACTGAAATTCAATATATTGGCCACTGATTTCAGGACCAAACAGGCATTAATATTTCTTAACTGAGTCTTAGTTAAAGTTTATTCTCCTTGTTCTTGTTTAATTGTTGGAGCAAGTTTCTTTAAGGAAAATATTTTCAGCCTGTGTAGAGTGGAATCATTTAATAGTGTGTAAGAGGTGTGTATTTGTGGTTTAAACAAATTACTGGTATGCTGAGTTTGGTAGAGCAGCCAGGCATGGTTGCAGTTTAAATATTTTAAATATGCCAGTAGTCCTTACAGACTCTAAAAGTTTAGTAACAACTGCTTGAAGAATTCAGTCATTCCGAGGAATATTGCTGCAAGGAAAAATTAGTAACTTGTACCATGTTGTTTTTGTAAGTCAAACTAGTTTGAAATAATATGTGAAGGTAGGGCTCCATTGCTCATGGCTAAAACTGTGCAATTACCCCAGCAAGTTCTGATAGGGCTTTGAGGTGTCTGTGTGCTGACTGGAAATCCGAGCACAAAAAAAACCCCAAACCAGCAGAAATCTGTTTAAAATCTTACTGTATGAGCTGTCAGTTTTCTTTATGGAGAGGCACGTACATAAAAGTTGCTTTTATTCCCCCTTGAGCTCCTCTTCATATATGGGAGTCTGATCGATCCTTGGACCCTTGATTTGAGAACTGTGGGCAAACAAGAGAGTGGAGCTGTGTGATTGATGGCTGTTCAGTGGAAAGCAGGGTCTGTGCCTCGAGAAAAGCTTTTAAAGTAATTGTGTTATTTCCCCTTTTACATGCAAGTTGCATTAGCAAGAGGACGGTTTGTTGTCATCAGCCCATCCCTCTATCACTTGGTGTCTCTTCTCAGCTTTAGTGTATCTTAACACAGTAAAATTTGGGAAGAGAAAGGAAAATGGTATTTTAGTATTCTGGTTATTTAAGAGGTTTGGAGATACTGTGGCGCTGCTTACATGACTCTGAATTTCATTGTACATTTCGTTCACAGAAAATTGGATTCCTTGAGCGATTCTGCTCTAGCAGTTATTAAAAGTGCTGAATCAGTTCCTTTCATAATCTTAAAAGAAAGGGTATGAATACAGAATAAACTCCAGATAAGAGATGCGATTTGTGTAGCTCAACTGGTTTTTCCCATAAAACACATAGGCTAGAAAGGGCTCCTGTAATCTTGGTCTGACCTTAAACCTCTCATACCTCTACAGAGTCCATGTGTTTTGTTCCAACAGCCACACTGGATTATATATCAACCTTTTCTTGTTTATCAGGATGCTGGGAATAAGGTAATAAATATATGCTTAGTACTTGTTTCTTGGTGTCTGCATTGTGTGCAGATTTATGGACAAAAATACACACTTGGATAAAGCTTGGTGTGATCATATTATTATATTTTTTTACAATGAAATAGATATAAATAAATGTAACTGGAAAAAACCCCACAAGAATGTACTTTCATTATACGGGATTTCTGTTAGAGCTTGGCTAAATTGAAGAAATTACGGTCTTGTCAATGTTGTGTCAGTATCCACTTTGATCTATGTTCATATAATCAGACATCTTGTGGTGGTGTGTATCAATTTGGTTTTTTCAAGCCATAAAGTGCATTATTGTCGCTGAGGGAGGTGCCATAACCATGTGTAACACTGGAATTACCATCACACTGCACTCAATAGAGCCTGTGCAGGAACATCAGATGCTTATGTCAGCCTAGGTGGTGTTTTGCCTGTGATTTACTGCCAGGCTGTGTCTGGAGACACATCCTTTCTTCTTCCACCAGAGAGAAAAACAAAAGAAAAACTGAAACAAAATGTAATTTATTTAGGTACGGTTGAGAACTGGTCTTTGATGGCATGAGCAAGCTGCCCCAGTGGAGTTTGCCATCATCATGTAGCTTCTTGTTCTAAAATTGTATTACATGGGATAATGCAGGATTTTTTAATGAGTCAAAAGGGTGTTGGTAGTACAGAAATTTTTGGGTGTCCATAACTCACTGACAGACTCGACCAATGCCCCCAAGGTAATCCAATTGTCTTTGTGCCTAAGTCCCAAACTTTGGGAGGGTTTCCTGAGGGTTAAAAGTTGTTCTTTTTAACACAGAAAAAGTGTTTGTGTTGACAAGCTTCCTAAAATAGACTGTGTAGGTGATCTGTTTTAAGAAACAGGATGTATTTATTCCTGGGAGAAAGAAACCCACTTGTTCTCCAACACGTGGGTGCAGGTGCAGGTAGAGCTGCTAAGCTGGTAAGAATTCTGCCCCCCAAAATTTGATTCTTTGCATTAAAAAAGGTGTTGAAAGGGATTTACTAACTGTCAGCTGAATGTTTTAAACAGTTGAGCATTTATTCTTTGCGGAGATTCACTTCATTGTGTCTTTCTCGCTTTCTTTTTTCTTTCATAACTCTTGCCACGGGAGGAATTTTAGCCTTCCCTTCTGGCACAGCACAGAAGTTCAGCTGCTTCTGGCACCATGAGGTGTACAAACCCTGTGAGGTCGTGAGGACAGAGCTGTGAGGATGTCTCCTGGCTCTCAGAGCCCCAGAGGAAGGGTGCCATTGTCAGAGGAAGGGTGCCATTGTCAGAGGAAGGGTGCCATTGTCAGAGGAAGGGTGCCATTGTCAGAGGAAGGGTGCCATTGTCAGAGGAAGGGTGCCATTGTCAGAGGAAGGGTGCCATTGTCAGAGGAAGGGTGCCATTGTCAGAGGAAGGGTGCCATTGTCAGAGGAAGGGTGCCATTCTCAGAGGAAGGGTGCCATTGTCAGAGGAAGGGTGCAATTGTGTCCCTAGGTGCTGGTCAGTGCTGGGGGAAGGGAGTGGAGCAGCACCTCTGGTGCTCCTGGCCAGGCTGGTTCTTCACCCCTTGAGCAGACAGAAATGGAGCCTCTCAACAGATCACTTGTCCTGGCCACCTCTCTGTCATTGCTTTCAGAGCACTGGTCACTCTGAAACTCCATCCTTATCCCTGTGCACTCCATGAGGAAGAGTGTTGGGATCTCTAGCTGGTCACAGTGACCCCGACAAAAGTTAGAAAGTCTCTTTTCCAGCTCAGCACTTGAAGAAGAAGTCAGGGCTCTTCATTTCTCTGTCTCAAGGTTGTTTATTGTATCTTATCTATAAAATTCGTTCTCCTGCCCTGCTGAGGTCCATTCAGCACGAGAGTCAGAGGCACTCTGCCTGTCCCCAGGGCAGTGTTACGTCTTTGTACTAAAAACTACCTGTACCATATTTTCAGTTCCTTTCCAATACCTATCACCTGTGTTAGACAGTGAGCTTCTACTCTAAACCAATCTAAAAGTGCCACCATCACAGCAGAAGATGGAGGCCAAGAGGAAAGGCTGGATAGACCCAGATTCCTCCATCTTGCCCCCCCTGAAGCCCCATTCTAGAAACCCCAATCCTCCTGTGCATTTCTAGAGATTTCAGCATTTTTACTGCCAATATCCAAAGCCCCCTGTGTTTTCCCTTGGGAGATGGGGGGACTGAGATGAGGTGAATATAACAGGGAAGTATGTCTAGAAAACCAGATACACCTCTTTAGTCTTCAGTCTGGCCTGTAGTTTCATACAAACCATATTGTAAAAAGTCAATTATAATAAGTTTTTTGCCTGTTTTCTAAGTTTTTTCTATACTTCCTGCTCATGTTTAAGATCTCCTGGTTTCATAGGCAGTTCTCAGAATAGCTTACTACTTAGTTAATAAATTTGACCTAATGACCACATGTGGCAACTTTATGAATTATGTATCAGTCTCTTGGGTACCAAACTGTGTGCTTTGGTTTTATCAAATCATTTCTGATTTGATTATCTTTATTAGATCATGCAGCAAGTTAATTTCTTTGGAATTTATTGTTCAGACTTTACAATTAAAAGATGTGAATCAAATTGTACAGTTCTCCTCCAGTCTTCATTATGATATCAGTGAGTTTTAGAATTCCAAATACTGTTTTTATAATAAAAGTTTTTATAATATTTTTTATAATCTAAGAATAGAAGATCAGTGTAATACATGGATTATCAGTTTCTGGGCCCTGCACAATGTGTTCAGAAGAAGCATATTTCCAGACTGAGGAACATCAGCAGCAGCAGTGCATGATGGACTTTGCTATATTTCAACTTGCCAATTAGCAATAGACTGATGGTTTTCTCAGATGCATAAATCACCCTTTCTTAACAGCAACAGGACAACTTACCTCAAGTAAGAATATCAGGATCTTTTAAAAAAGCCAAAGTTGGGCACTTCTGAACTACAAAGTTTATTTTCAAAATCACCTGGGAGGTGATGTCTGAGGGTGGTGAGATACAAGTAGGAAATATTGACAAAAAGGTGGAGAGTGAAGGCTTTGTGTGGCTTTGATGTTCCCCAAGCCCTGCAGAGCTCAGTTGTTCACGTTATTGTTCAGTCCAAACAATCAGCCTGAATACTGCAGCTGGACCTGAGGACAAGGTGCATTTCTTATCTTGTAATAATTATTATGAACTTCTGGCTGAGGTGCTGTGTCTAATTCTGTATGGCTGGGAGATGGAAAAAAAGGAGAGCAAATCTCTTTTTGTGGTTGACTTGCTGTATTTCAGTATTGGAGCTCTTTTAAATTTGTGTATGGAATCATTCAAACTCTCTAATCCAGGATTCTAAATAGCTTCTGCATATGCAACAATTCTGTTCCAAAAAAATCAAAGATTAAATGATACATGGCCTGTTATTATACCAATGCCTGAGGCTTTTCAGTATGCTGCAGCAGAGCGTTTCATTTTCCTGAGTGTTTATTTAAAATAAAATTAATTCGGTTCATTCATAATTTCTTTATTTTATTAACTGAAAAATATATCAATTGCTTTGCAAGACTTTCATTTCTCTGTATTCCTCATGCTCCCATCTGTGTGTTACCACAGGGGGTTTCTTTGGATAGGATTTTTGTTTTCGTTCAAGTTTTTTTGTGAGCACGTGTTCATTTGTTACAGGGTTAATTTCTTAGGCCTTTAGATTGTAGTTTAAATAAATTTATGTTGCTTGATTGCAGTAAACCCCCATTCTCAGAGGAGAATATTCACATTTTCTTGGAAAAGATGGATACATCATTTCCTGTGTATTCCTTGTTAAATATGCTCCATACTGATGCCTTCAGAAACGTACATTTACCATTAAGCAATTTTCTGGTGGTGAAATGATGCTTAGTCTATCCAAGGATACCTGGTGTTGTTTCTTTTTCCTGTTTTTACAGAGATAAAATTTGCTTCTGACCTTTCAATAGGCATGTTTATGACTCACCAGCAAATATTACTGAGGAAGGCATTCCTCCTGGTCATTTTGAGTCAGTTTGATAAAAACCTTGATTTAGGACAAGAGTACAGGATTTTCTGGGTAATAAAGTAGTGGTTGCTGAGTGGAGAGACAAAATTTGTCACAAACCCTTAAATTAGACAGAGATAAATGAAGATGGAACTTGTGTACTTTGAGAGTTGTCATTTCATTTAAATCTGTGGAGTTGCACCAGTGTAAGTGAAATCTACTCAAGATTCCTTTCTTGAATGCTGAAGTTATTCCTGTTTTCTTCTGATTTATCATAGATGTACTCTTGGATGAAGATGATAAGTTTTATGCTCCATGTATTATTTTCTATTGTGCAGGCTAAAATATTACAATTCCTTCTTCAAAGAAAACAATATATTTGAATGAGAACTAATTACCTCTTTTTTTATTCCAAGTGACAAAAGCTAATATATCACACTTAGCCACTATAAGAACTCCATTTCAGTAAACTAATTAAACTAATCCTATCTCTACTCATTATTCTCAGTTCTGCTAAATATTTTAACAGCATAGATTTATTTCATTACATAAATTATATCATACTTAAAGAAAACAGTTTGCATAATGGTGCATTTGCATTCCCAGGAGTTTATTTTGGATTTTTGAATTCAGACTTCACATTTCAGTTAAAATATTATTATTTGCCTTATTTACAATGGTAATTCTTCATAATTATTTCTAATTATCTAAAATGATGTATAACTTTAATTAAATGTAAGTGCTTGGCATTCTTGTTAACTTGGATTAAACAGTGACAGTTCTCCTGCATACTGACAATACGATGTTAGAAAGTTTTGATGCTTCCTGCAGTTCAAACCCTGTAATTTCATAACATTGTGGGTGGTCCTTACAATGAACCAATCACAGAGTTTAAAAAAAAAATGCTTTTTGATGGTTAGTGGTTTTGATTGTACTAAATGAAAAGATCATGTGCTTACTGGACACTTCTTAAGCTATATAATGATAATGAAACTGTCTACCTCATTTTTTTCTATTTAAACTATGAAACCAGGATATGTTGGATGCTAAGATTTTAACCAGCAGTGTTGCTGGGAGGCTGTAAAGGAAGGGTGCATAAGTGCCACTTCAGACTAAATTGCTTTCTACTTAAAGATATGTAATGTAATTAAAACAAGAACCTGTAAGCCTCTCAAATCTCTTAAGTTTAGTTTAGGTCTTGCACTCAGTGTACCTGTTGCTGAGCTTTCCAAAATGCTAAAGAAAATGCAGATAAGGAGTGATGGATCAGAATGAATTTACAGTATGAAACTCATGTGAGCTGTATGGAAGATTCATAATTTCCATGATTTTTTGATAAAGCACTTATATGACAGAAGTTGTTGCTCTCATATTAGGGACAGTTGAATAAGGCGGCACAGACTTGTCTCAGAAGGTAAATGTCAAGTTTATTATACATCACATTCTCTTTATAGACTATTCTGAGAAAGCTGGACCTGACTGATCCTCAGTTAACACCTCTCACATCATCGGTTAATTAAGAGCAACACTTTTCTGGTAAACATCTTACAAGTAAACATGTTTTAAACACTAGTTGTAAAGATTAAAAATTATTTTAATTCTTTCTCTGAGTTTTCTCAAAACTCCCCAGAGTGATGCTTGGGAAAGTTTATCTGACTTTGTGACCAGACTGTCAGCAACCTCAGGAGGTAATGGTGTTCCAGTCTTAATGCCAGTTTTTATTCTGTTATCTGATTTTTGGTTTTCTGTCATTGTTACTGGCTTCTCATAGTGCTGACAGGAGGTGAATCATGAGGATTTTAGGAAATTCACAAAGAAAGGGAACTAATTTTGGGTAGTTCTAGCTGGGCATTCTGCATGATTTCTGAAAGAATGGAGGCAGACAGACACCTGACAGAGAATTTGTAAATTGTTTTATCCCGAGTGCTGTGGGTTACACTCATAAGAGCTCTCCTGCTCTTGTGCTTCCAGTCCAGTCTGCCAGCTGGAATTAGCAGAACTGGAATTTTTCTACCAGCTACCAAGCAAGCAGCAATGCAGCTTTCCATGACCCTTCACCCTGCTCTGCACCCCAGCTCCTTCTTGAATGCAGCAGTGTGAACTGCTTTCATATTTAGCTCATCAATAATCAAAACCTTTCATTCATTAAGTTTATATATACAGATTGTTGTTTTGGTCAGTTTTCAAGTATTTGCCCCTAACTCATTACAAAAGACCGTGATAGTTTTGTTTCCATCATCTATTTTGTTCCTTTTCTGACATAGACAAGAAAGGTAAATCAGTGTGTGGATCTTGAAATTTGAGTTTCCCTTTATTTATCTAGTCTGCAAAGGTGTTACCTACAAACAATCTTTAGATGGGGTTTACAGAGATTAGCATAATGATGTAATCTGGTTATATTTATATGTAAAATGTTAAGTACAGTGCAAACAGGTTTTTGAATGCAAAAAACTATTAGAAAGAAAAATGGAAATTAAGCCCATGGTATAATCTATTTTATCCTTTTCTGATACATCTTTCTCCTTAACAGTTCGGAGAATATCAAGTAAATTTTGAAGAAAGATAACTGCTTCAGATAACAGTTCTTGAATTGATTCTGAGTGCTGTATGAACCATAAAAACTAGGATAAAAGACTAACTACTCTTTTGAAGAATATCTAGATTCTAATAGTTAATAGAAGATTATAAATACTATTTGTAACATTTTTATTTATTTTCTTAGAGTAACAATTTTGATGAAGCTGTTCAGCAAGGGAAAAATTGTAGATGAACAGAGCTTTTTACCTTCCAGAGGAGATTTTGGTTTGATCTCCATCAATAGTGATGGAATGCTGGCAGTGCTGATGCACACTGCCCCCTGTGCACTAACTCTGCTCCTTGGAGGAGCTCTCAGAGCATGCAGGACACTGCCAAGATTGAATGGGTCTGAGAACCCAACCAGGAGCCTCTGTGTGCCATTCTGGTCTGGGCAGACTTAGGAGTTACTGATGTGTATGAAAAACCTGGGATACTGCTGAACCTTGGCATGGCACAGGTGACAGGACAGGGGAATGGCTTCAGACCGCCAGAGGGCAGGGACAGGTTAGATTTTAGGAGGAAATGTTGCAGTGGCTGCCTGGGGCCAGGTTGGACAGGGAACAACCTGGGATAGGTAGTGGAAGGTGTCCCTGCCATGGCAGGGGGTGGATGGGATGAGCTTCAAGGTCCCTTCCTCCCCAGACCAATCTCAGGTGATTCTCTGAAGCTGTACATGTTTAGGAAATGCCTGTGCCATTGTCCCCTGGCTTTCAGAGCTTATCAGGTGTTCTGGGTGCTGCTGTGGCTCTGCCTTGCTCATCAAACTGCTGAGCCAAGCTGCCAGGAGCAGAATGGAAGCTCCTTCTGCTGAAATCAGGACAGAATGGAAGGCACACAGAACTGGCTAAAAAAGTGGCAGTGAAAAATACATAGACTTGGTAAGGGCTCAGAAGATGAGTGAAAAATGAAGTTTTCCTTGAAGGTCAGGAGTCTCTCTTTGGATGGATCTGAGTTCTTTGCTCAGCTAAAGTGACTGGCAAGTAAGAGGGGGTGGTGGGGAAGGCAATCTGCCTTCTCATCACTAGAGGCAGGTGCTTGCTACTGTGGAATATTTGGTATCTGTCTTCCCAGTATCTTTGTTCACTGTTTATAGATATATTTTTCTCAGTCCATCTTGCATTATGGAACCACATTGCTTAGCATTAGTTATCAGTATCCGTAATGTAAAATTTCAGTTGCTAGATATGATAAAAACCAATAAAATTGGTTGTGCTCTTTAAAGTGGGCTGTGACTGAGTAAAAAATGAGCTGTGTATGCAGCTTGACATCAGGGCTGTGTTTCACTTGACAGATGTCTGTAATTACTGATATTTTTCATAGTTTTATGTATTTCAGAAGTAATCTATAAGATCATGTAGTAAACTTAGAGGACAAATATATCTGCTAATTTTTTAAATTTCAAATTGCGGTGTTAAAATTTCTTGAAGTACTTTGTACGCGCATATATATATATATTTATGTCTATTTGTACAGAAATTATCTGTATAATTTTGAAGTCTATAAAATACGTGTGTATTTTACATTACATATACACATACACACAGTTATTTGAAAATAACTCTATGTGCATATGTAATGTAAAATAGATGTGTATTTTATAGACTTACCACTAAGCTTGGTCAGTGAGACTGTTTCTGTGTGTGTTAATTATTGTGTCAGCCTATAAATCATTCTTATAACTAAGTTATTCTGAAATAAAAGGTGATTTTTACTTTTTTTGTTTCTTTTAGGCACATATTATTTAAAAATGACTTTTGGTTTTGCATTAGCTTGCATGCTTACAGTATTTACATTAATTGGCATGTAAGGAACATCAGTTAGACTCATACATATCCTTCCCAAAAATGCAGTGAGATAAATCTGTTTGAAAATGTACGTGGTTTCATACTGGTAAATGAGATGTCTTTGTGGATCATGTTGCTCATATATAAGCTATATTTGATTATAAGTTTATAATAAATATATCACTGGTCAAAAGACGTGCAGGTAATGTCAATATTTTATGGAGGCGCCAAAAATGTAAAATTGTTGAGGTGTTAAAAATGACTCTGAATTTTTTTGAAAGAGTTGTTAGACCACAAACTCCATGTCAGCTCTTCAGTTCTAGTAGCATAATATTTTGACAAGGGACAACATTTTACACAGTCCATAGACCAGATCTTTCACTTTTGTGCTTAGAGCTCAGTTGAAGTTATTCCCCTTGAGGACCTGACCTCAAGTGCTAAATCTACCAATTGTATTTTTTGCTAGGAGAAGAAGATGAGGACAGTATAAGCCCATGCACTCACAGCAGCAGTTTCACATATTTGATGAGCTCACACTCAGAGACATCTCCATATCCTGTAGTGTTCAGCCAGGTGGACCAGGCATTACATAGTCCATAGTGAGTAAAGAGTCCTACATTATATTAAGCTCTCTTTCCATTACTTTCTAGAAGTGGGATGAGTGGCTGGTGGTTTTGGGGTGGGGGTACAATATTAGAAATTCTTCCTCTTTGGTTAATCCAACAAAATGCTTTCTCTGTTTTGTTGTGTTCTTCTCCTATCGTCCCATATGTTCTGACAGTTTCATCCTCAAGTGGCCACCTAACAAAGACACCTTTATTCTAATATGCATTGTAGTCTGTTGTAAAATGGAAAAAAACCACCCTAAAACCTAAAGAAACTCCAGTGTATTCATTAAAAAATAATTTGTTTTTAATTACTGCTGGCCATGATAATAGAGAGGTATTTAAAAAGAAAATTAGGCCAAGTGGGCAAATAGCTCTCCAGACATAACATATGAGTATGAACAAAAGCTTAAAAGGATATTCTCCAACTATTTAAGCAGACTTTGCATGCTGTAATCACAGGCCCTGCTAGTAAAATGACAGATTGTGACAGTGTTCACAGGGGTCTCAGGTTAAGGGAAGGGATGAGGATCTGACTCCATGTTTCAGAAGGCTTGATTTATTATTTTATTATATATATTACATTAAAACTATACTAAAAGAATAGAAGAAAGGATTTTCATCAGAAGGCTGGCTAAGAATAGAAAAAGAATGATAACAAAGGCTCTGTCTCAGACTCTCTGTCTGAGCCAGCTGGACTGTGATTGGCCATTAATTAGAAACAACCACATGAGACCAATCCCAGATGCACCTGCTGCATCCCACAGCAGCAGATAATCATTGGTTACATTTTGTTCCTGAGGCCTCTCAGCTTCTCAGGAGGAAAAATCCTAAGGAAAGGCTTTTTCATAAAAGATGTCTGTGACAACAGATATTTATTGTATTTATTTCTTGTTACTGGAGTAGTTCTTAAATTGCAGTACTTAACATGGTAAAACCAAGTATTACTGAAATTAAAAAACTCCTCTGTAACAAATTTGGACATTTAAGAGCTGCTGGTTTTGTGTGACCAGGTCACAGAGCCTAATTTCAAATCTAGGTTATTGATCTAGGGGTTTTGTACTTGACACCCCACATTCCTTTGTGCCCAAGGTGTTATTAAATATTGTAATAGCTCCAAAGCAGCCAATGTTATGGGTTCTCTATCCCAAACTCAAGCACACAGCTAATGGGATATCCAAGACTTGCAGGTCTGTGTAGTGTCTCCTGTGAACCAGATGGTGCAGCTGGGTGATGACAGATGGACACAAAATGGAATAGGTGCAGGGAGAGGCTGGAAGGGGTAAAAACAGAGAGCTGATCATGTTGGAAAAGAGCTGAGCATGGTTGGTGAAGCCAAGGAAATGCTGGGAAGTGGACATTGTTCTTATCTGGGGCTGCTTGGGAGTAGAGGACAGGATGTGGAAGGCCTTTTTAGCTAAAGAGGTGCGTGCTGGCCATAATAATTTACAGAGACATGTAAAAGAACCTTTAAATAGTCACATCAGGGAGTTCCTGAAACAGGATTCCAGGTTGAGCTTGGGCCAGGGGAGGTCAGGCACTTATCAAATTTTGAGAAGGAGTTTCTACCCTTAAGAAGAATTACATCATGTGCCTTCCTAGCAGGTGACTCAACTCCCTGACTCAGGAGTTATCTTCCAGCTCTGCTTTCTTTCCAAGAAAAGTCAAAGTCACAGATGCTCTGGCATTCTCAACTGCCAAACCCCCTGTGGTTGATAGGATTAACCAGCTAAATTTGTCCATGAAAAATAAGAAATCTGTGTTTTTTCAGCAACATTCAGTAATTCACATGCTACTACTATATTTGGTGATGGTGCTGCTTTTCCTAAACCTCGTGTTTTCTGGGGTTCTGTTAGATTTATGTGAGAAAGGAATTACTTAGTTTGTATACTATTATTATATATAGTATATTTATTTATATACTATATATACCCTACTATTATATATTTATATATATATATACTATATATACCCTACTATTATTATATATAGTATATTTGTATACTATTTGTATTAGTAGTTTGTATACTATTCAAGAAAAGTGCCTACTGCTTGAAGTTACCTTATTTTCAGGGGAAGGTTTATTGGAAATGCAGCTCACACAATGTATGATGAGGTGCAAAAAAATAACAGAAGTGACCTCAGTGCATGCAGCCCATGTTCTTGCCATTTTTCCATTTTCTTAAGCATTTATGGCCAATTGAACTTACACAGTGTGCAGCAAATAGGTAGTTTCCACATCTTTCTGTGCATGTTGTCTAATTTGTATATTTTTAAAATTATCAATTTTAAAATCAATAGTAAGTGCAGAGAAAGAAAAAAATTATATCTTTTGAAATAATACTAAATGTCAGAAGTAGTAACTACACTGTGGCTCAAGACAATTCTGGTGCTTGCAGAATCAGCTCCTTAATTACATTTTTCATCTATAAAGTCTGACTCATACTTTTACTTTTCAAGAACTTCTATTTTGTGCAAAATTTAATTTCAGAGGTAAAATCTCAGTGAAGGGAAACCTCACTGCTGCTTTTTTCAGTGGAGTTAAGTCTTGTACAACTATGTGTTTACCCTTTAATGCATCAGTAAAATAATAGTTTGCAAAGATTAACAACAGCACAGGACCTGCACTAAAAATTAAATTTTAGGCCAAATAGATCTCTTGGGGTTGTGTGCATGTAGGCATTGTCATTACTGCCATGGGAAATCAATCAGGGGGAGATCCAGCTTCATTCTGCTCCATCTTCAAGGTTCTGAGGCACCACATCTGCTGTTATTCCTTCACTGGAATGTTTCAGAGCCAGAACTCTGGGACCTTGCACTGTGTAAATATGCATTTATAAACCTATGAGTTTGATATTGAGAGTGCATAAAGTTTCTCTTTCATGCCAGGTCCTCTCCCAGTTTCATTTTACATATAGCTGTCTATAACTGTTGCTGTTCCAGCTGCATTTACTTAGTCCTTCTTACATATTCTCTTTATATTTTTATTGAGGGTTGTCAGTAAAGCAAAAGGAAAATTGTCCTTTCTAGGTTAGGTAGCAGTACTTTTCTTCCACCTATTTCATCAGATTTAAACCTTTCATGACACTCTTAAATAATCATTGTATTTTCCTGCCGTGCCTTTTTGAGCATTTATTTTTGTTAAGCAATCAGCTAAATAAGCATTTTAAACTTTCACCCAAGTGCCTTAGTGCAGTGCCAGTGTGCACCTTGATGATTTATATGAGCATAAAAATTCTATCCATGTTTTCATTATTATATCTGGATAATTGGTTATTTTAGAAGTGGGGTGAGGAGCCATTTGCAGTGTGCATGTATCAATATTTATGCAGGCATACAAACAAAAGGTTGAAATACAGGTAGGAGAATATGCAAGGATTAATTTTTGCTCTCTTTCTGGCCTTTTTAAATGAAACATGATGATTCTGTGGTATCAGTTCATTTCAACCACTTGAGTCGCTTAATTTGAAAAGGATGAAAGGATGAGTAGTAGGAAAAGATTTTAAAAACAAGAAAAAAATAGAATTAGTAGCAAGCAGTTTGGTCTGTGGTTATGCTAGCTGAATGTTACATGCTGATAGAACGCAACACTATGGACAAGAAATAGTTTGGACTGTTTTCCTCACTTGCTGCCTTCCTGCAGCTGATTGTTTCTGAGGAAATGCTCTGCCAGCCACGTCCTTACAGGGTCACCCTTTGAACCATTATGCCTGGGTGCTCTTTTTGCAGCTCAGGACAGTTATAGTCTGGGGATATGTGGAGTAATTCACATTTCTGGATTTTAGCGTCATTTAATTGAGTACTATTGGGTTTCTGCATAAATATGTGTGAAATGATTGTTCATTTCTGATCCCAACCTTTTGATTAATCAACTTTCCCTTGGGCAGTCATGCAGAATTTGCCATGTGGTGCAGCAGCCAAGCAAGCATTTAAGATTTTCATTGTTAAGCTCAGTTAAAGTACAAATTCAGATTTTAGTAAATGGCTTTTTGAATAAAGGAGCATATGACATTATCCTCTGTGATAGCACTTTTTTCCTTTTTTCTTTTTGAGAAATGGATCCCTCAATAGAAAGGGCTGCTCAGGCCATTCAGTTTTTTTTTTAATAACAATATGAGACACATTAAAGTAGAATTCAATAATCTCTCATAGCAGAGGAGCAGAATGACCTTATAGCCATAAAACGTTTGATCAGGTGCCTGGATTGCCACCTGAATAGAAATAGAGCTGGGCTGGTCTGGTATCTCTGGAGAGCTGGTCAAGAACACACCCAGTGGTCAGTGAAATCCTGGTGCAGAAAGAGTTGGATATCACACATGACAGATGTTGGTCACCTTTATAGTGCTAGTGGAACTGCCATGTGCATTAAAAATTAATTTTTAAAGGGATTTATAACATGTAGTTGTGATTCAGAAGTAAGAACGTGAGATAGGATTACAGAGGATCTCAGAAAAGAAGGTACAATTAATTTTAAATCCACTGGAGCTCCACTAAGACAACTGTTCTGAGTGAGGGATCACACAGCAGCTTGCAGCATGGCAGTGCCTCTTTCTTATACCAACTTAATTTAGCATTATTGCATGAAAAAATATGTTGATATTTTTATCTAATGCCCTTTCATCTTCAACTGCAACTTTTTTTTTACCAGTGCCACCTGCAATCCATAATTTTTTCCTGATAAAACTGATAGTGACTTTAAAAACTATTAGCTATAAATTCTCATTTATGTGAATGATTAATTGTCATTAATTGTGTTGTCTAATTGAAGAATCATATATTGGGGAACTCAAGAATGGCGCTACAGTTGTAATCACTTCTGTAATGCTTTTAAACTCAGTGCAAACTAAATGATTACTCACAGAAAATATTAGTACAGAGAAAATACAGTGTGGGCAAATGTCATGCTGCTTTCCCTGAAGTATTCAGGTGACCTTATTATCTACCAACATGAAAAACTGCTGTTGGGAAAGGAAGGTCATGCAGACATCAAGGAAAGATCAGTCCTTGTCCTTTGCCATAGAGACTCCCAAGTATATATCAGCTGCTCTAGAGAGGAGTCCCACAACTGATTTGCTGTGTGTGATATGTAGATAAAATCCTTGTTGATTTTCATTCCTGGAGATAGAAATAATTAGGTGGTTGCACAGCAAGGTGATAATCCAAGCCATTTTTGCAAAGCACAGGCCATAGAGCCTGATTTGTCAACAAAACCTATTTGCTTATTAATAAGGAGTTTCACATATACATCAACTTGTTGGAATATTCCTGTATCTGTAGAGCTCAGATAGAAAATGAAGCTGTTTATTGATCAGAGCTGATTTTGTCCCTGCAGTCCGTGCCCTAACTGTAAAGTACAAGTGCTGACTGCCACACTCTGCTGATTGCAGATTTTTTTTGACAGCCAAGACCTGACTCTTCCCTAATCCCTGTAGCTGCATTGTAGGAATTACAAAGCTTCTGTGACAGACCTGTTCTGTATTCCAAGAACTGCAACACACCTGTCATCAGATAGAAGCAAGAATGCCCAAGTCATCACTTTACTTGGGAAGCAGAACAGATGATTGAAATTATTTCTTACTACTAACTAATTCCCCTTTTAGCAGAGATAAGCTGCTTTGTTCAGCTGTAAATGAAACATTAGGGTATTAGCTGTCAAGGCAGAAGTATTGGAGGAGCTAAGATTTTATCAGCAGTAGTAACATTGTGGGCAATAAATTGTTTTGTTGGGCAGAATACTATTCTCCAGAGGTACAGAGAAACAAAGCTCATTAAGGTAAATGCTTAAAGCACTGCAAAAAAGCAAAGACAAAGGCTTATTACCTTTGTTTTGGGGATAGATAAAACATTTGCACTTTTTCATCTCTGTGTAGCAGTGAAGTATTATGTGGTACTGTTATTAAAAAGATGCATTTGTAGGCTTGTAGAATGCTTTCTGAATATATCCAAGGGACAGATAGATTCCTGAAATATCAACTGAGAGCTGTAGTAAGTGATGGCTTTTTGGAAATTGTTTTGTTTCCCTCTGGGTAAAATTAGGAATCTGCACATTGTCCTGTACTTAGCATTCATCAGATTAATAGACTTGCATTATTAAATGAATGTTTGAAATGGAGAAGCAGAAATGTTGGAGTTATACAAAATATTTTACCAGTATATGTACCTAAATTAAATTCATAAGGTTTATGTCATGAAGCATTAGGATTTCTTGACTGCAGCTCAAGGAAAATATTTGGAATGTTAGGAAGGAATTAGAGCTCTGGAAACGAAGGGTGGACATAAACTTGCTATCAGAAACAGTTAAATAAGATAGAAGTAAAATAGGTCGAAGGAATCTCTGTTCATGAGCTAAAAAGCCTGCAAGCAGCCAGAGGCAGACACTGTTTGCCATCATTGCTTGTTTGAAGCAGCATTTTAGAAAAGTGTAAAATAGAAGTTTCCTACATAACACAAAGAACAAAGACGTGTAGCTGCAAAATTGCATGGAAGATTCTGTTAATAGCTGACATAAATGTCTTCAGAATTTTCTCTGTGCAACATGGAGGATTTGGCAACACTGAGGAGAGCTTTGCAGTCCATCCTGTTACCTACAGAGGAGTCAAGAAAAGATGCTTCAGGAAGAACTGAGTAAAAATTAGAAGACAGCTGACCAAAGCATGGGTTATTTATTACTGGCTTTCTGTAGACAGGAAATCCTACACAGATAAAAACCAAAAGTCTGAATTCTGCTAGTTGGTTTTATGTATTATAGAAATAGATATTCTAGTTATATATATATAATATAGATTTTTAGTATATTTATATATTTTATATATATTTATATATATACATATAATATTTTATATATATCTATGTATTATTCATATTATTCTATTGTATATAGACACAGTGTTGTTTAAATATGGCTGTCACTGGGTGATTGTCCAGTGATGGACAAATCTTCAGACTCAGTTTTCCTTCTCTGTGACACAGATATGTCAGCCCACCAGAGCAATCTGCTTGATTTTGAGGGGATAAGTACAATAATAGTCAGCTTTGTTATTGGCTAAAATTGATATTAGTTAATTTTTTTTCCTCCTTTGGGGCAATTGAGCTCATCTGACAAAGTGTTAAGGTTTGGTGAGGGAGGATTCAGTGATGCTTTCGTTTACTGCCTTATATTGTTAGTCATGAAGAATATTCATACTTAATGCAAGTGCTTTATAGGCACCCACCAACTGTAAAAATTGATTTTAAAATTCAGATTTGATCTGCAGAGTTTCCATGGGAAGACCATGACCCTGCTGTGTGCTGGTCTGTCCCTTGCTCAGTTCCAGCTGCAGCACAGTCACTGGGAGCAGCAGGAACATTGAGGCTCCTGTTTTACTCCAAGTACTGCCTCAAATCCAGCCCAGCCTGCCTGGATTGCAGCTCTTACTGAAGATTTCTAATCTGGAAATGCTGCCCAGGCAGAACTCTTGTACACTTGCTGAAGCTGAATTTTTTTGAAGTTGAATCTATTTCTGAACATTGCTTGACAAAAATGTTTGACATCCCCCAGCCAATTTGCAGAGGAGAGGGTGCATTTCCAAACATCAGAATCTAAAAGTTCCAAAGGTAAACTCAGAAGACCAAAATATCAGGCCTTCTTGCTTCTAGCAAAATCTTTACTTTCTTTCTCTCTGGGGAAATCTGTCCTCTTACATGTCTCAGGAGATGCATGCCATGTTTTACACACAAGGGCTTTATTTTGGATGATGCATCCTTTAGAACAACCAATCAGTCTGCATCCATTTAAGTAATCTTTGCAAATGTTGATTTCACCCTTTACTCTTTTCCTTTACTTGTAAAATAGAGATGAATACTGTGTAAGTGTAGCAGGTTATTGCTGGTTTTATTAAAATAGGACTGGATTTTTTTTGCATTATGGACTCATCCTCAGGATACTGTTTTATAGTTATCTATAAGCTTAAAACCCCCAAATTTTCAACTACCATGATCAGCAAATGAATGAGAACTGGAGACTTTGATCTCCTAAAATCAAGTAGGTTTTGGGGTGCTACAGATCTTAACACCCCACTGTGAATTCATCCCAGCTGAGCTGTGCTGAACATCCCAAGTGTTAATGGGAGAACACCTTGAAGAATCCATAGGCACCAGATCCAGTCATGTGCATTATTTGAACAGGGTGAAATTGTTGTGTTTTATAACCGATTTTTCCAAAGCAGCTGCTTTTCAGAGTTCTGTACCAGCATGGAAAAGGGCTGTTGGGAGGATGAGTTCATAGAGCTCTTGTGCAGAGGCCAATCATGAGCTGATTACTTGAAGTACTTTAGGTAATTTGGGTATGGAGGATATCAGTTATGGTTGCATTTTGTCCTTTTATATTAGCAAAAAAGATCAACCTAGACAGAAACCATAGTCCTGATTCCAAAAGATGAGGCAGAAAGGTCTACTCTAATTTTTAATTGGTATTCTAAAGTAATTTTAATCATGCTTTCATCTTGTTTCGAAGCATAAATTTAGTTTTAAATACACACTTATTTTCAGTAATGATGGACAATTACTGAAATATTCAGAGACCTGGAATAATTTGCGTATTTACAAGTGGCTTGTTTTTATCTAACATCTAGTTAAGCTTTGGGGATGTCACTGCCATGAAACACCAGGAGAAAAAAAATAATAATATTAACCCTAACAACAGGGGGAAAACAAACAAACAAAAACTCCACCAAACCAGAACAAAAAGTTGAAATATTTCTTTGTTCTTGTCTACTTTAGGAGCTCATGGAGAAGCTTGAAAGTGGATAGAGCTCTGAAAAAATACCCAAGTTTGTTGTTGTTGTTAAAGTGGAAAAGTTTTCTGCAGGGCATCAGAAATCTCAGGCTAACAGGGTACAAGGTGTGATCTGAGAGAAACCTCACCAGGCCCACTTTGTACTGACAGCTCTAACCCAAATCCAGCCTTCCCTTACTGTGTCACTCTGGCTTTATGCAAGATCAGGGATTTCTGTCTTCTCTCAGCTTTGTTACAGCCAGCACAGACCCCTCTGATCCATTTGTTTATTGGCTGGAACACTGACTGGGGCTAATTTGTACTGCAGGTAACACAAATATTTAGTCCAGCTCTAATGGGTGTGGTTAAATTAAAAAAAACCCAAAACACTGTGTGTTTTGGTTGTTTGTGAAATGAGAATCAGAAACATCAGAAGCCAAACATATCTCATATATGGATCTATCCTGGCCACATAGCAGTACCTTTAATTTACAATTTCTGTTGCTGTGCTGGTTTCTGACATTGCTCAGAATCAATTAAAACCAGAGGCAGTCAGGGCAGAGTTTTGACACTTGACTGTGCTGGAGAGGGTTGTGGTACAAGATTTGAATTTTCTGTTTAGGACATCAGTGCAGTTGTCTTTTGTTTCAGCAGCAAGAAAAGGAGAGATAAAATTTAGGGAAATTATCCACTTCTCAGAAAACTTGTGAAAGTGGCAGAAACTTTCAGGGTCTCTACACCAGTCAGTGAACAGTTTGTGCTGTGCTGTGTGAAATTGCTTACTGCAGTATTTACTGGTGAGGTGTTGAGTGTTTTATACCCCCTGACCCCCATGTTTTCATCTGTGTAATGTTATTTTTTTCATGTCAACCCTGTGCCTTGACTGCCTGGGTGTGGATCTCACAGCAGCAGTGCTTACTGAAGAAGCAGGAGTGGTACTTGGCTGAGAAATCCTGCTTTGGCTGCTGCTGGGCCCAGGAATTTCAGATTGTTCCTGGATCCTGCAGGTTTGATACTCTGGAGTGTAACTTTCCATGCCTTGACAGGATTTTTTCAACTCCTCTCTGTGGTCTTTATTCATTTGGATTCTTTGCATGATTTTCATTGCAGTGAAAAGCTCATCATTTTACCCGTGTCAGTGGTTTATTTTTTCATGTGTACTGTGGTTTAGAGTCCTCACTTGGCTAGCCAGGAGAGAGAATAATGGAGAGGTAGTACTGAAAAACACCGTGATGTTGTTCTGTTCATACGGCTTCTGGATAAATCCCTGAATTACTGTATTGAAGTTGCTTCAAATGGTACAGTCTTTGCTGACGGGAAAACCAGGAGAATCTATCAGCAGTGCACAGTGGATGGGCCACATTCCTCAAATAATCCAGTCAATTAAAAATTGATTTTTGTTCTAGGCAGCATGGTGGTAATGTAGTGGGGAGACAGTGTATGCATTACCAACAGAGCTCACATCAGTTAAGTGATATTTAGGTGATCTTCTGTCATGGGAGAAAGCAGTGCAGTTGATGATCTTTGCTACTGAAGAAGCTAAATTGAAGTGTCAGATACCAGAATTGCATTTTATTTCTAATATGTTGGCCTGCCAGCCTGGGAGAAGCTATGTGAAGTCTGCGAATACAAAGGGACAAAAGTGCTAAATCTAGCAGAAACTGAATGGTTTGGGGAAGATACTATAACGTGGCTTTTAGAGCCTTTAAATGCATTTAAAGGAATTGAATCTTGTACTTCAGTTGCTGGACCTTTTGTCTACTACCTTGCTCCCTTTTTCTGGCAGCAGCTCTAAAGGAAATGAAAGATATGCAGGATCTAAATTGCAACAGTCTTGTTTATTTTATTTTTTTTATGCCCCTTAAATTAGTTGAAGTGAAAACAAAAAAAAAAAGGCCCAAATCTGTTAATTGAAAAATGCATTTCTCTCAGATGTGCACAATTCTGAGCTGAAGAATTTAAAGAGGCATCTCTCTATAATCAGAAATGTGCAGTGATGAGGATTGGGCTCTACCTTCAGCACACACTGTGAGTCTGCACTCTGAGACACAAAGCTGAAATCACTCTGCTTTTGTCTCGAGTTATTAAAGCACCTATTGCTAAAGACAGCTTTGCAAATGTTCCAACAGAATAGAAAAATATAAAACATGCAGGAAGTTTTACTTCAGGTTCTTAGCAACCCCAGGATGCTGCTGCTCTTGGTTATGACACATCACAACTTGACACTAAAGGTGTAAATTAGATTTATTTTTTTATAACATGATAAAGGGTTTTCCCTTCCTTTTCTTTCAAAAGCTTTTGTAGGGTGTCCTGGTGCATCTGTGCTTCACCTAAAAGGTGGCTGCATTTCAGTGGCAGGCTGAGTGATCCCTATACTCTTCTCCAGACCTCTTGGAAATTCAATTCCTTAATTACTTCCAAGTGCTTTATAGTGCTCAGGTGAAAGGCTTGGAGAAAATGAAAGCAGGCTTCTTCTTTAAAGTTTAGGTCCTAATTTGAGGTTTAGATCCTGATTTTTAAATGGATGGTGTTACTTCTATGCTTAGATGCTTTACATCTAAACCCTTTGTCATGGGGATATTTTAGTAAAATATTGACATGCACCTCACCTTGGCTTAGCTTTCAACCTGCAGCATTATATCTGTTTGTAAAATGAATGTATCAGAGGCAAGCTGGAAGGATGGGCAGTGATCTGTGAGGTATTTCACATCTGTGGAGTAATCCCATGCTCTATTTCTGAACATTGCTTGACAAAAATGTTTGACATCTCACAGCCAATTTGCAAAGGAGATAGTGCATTTCCAAACATCAGAATCTAAAATTGTTTTCAATAGAAGAGATTGCTACCAAAAAAGAGTTGACCATCAGTACAATTCTTTGTAAGCATCATGTTTAATTTTAACCTAGGTTTAAATAAGCTGAAAGTCTTCCATAAAAGATCATTTCACCTGTAGAAAGTAGATTTCTTCATTAATTTATTACTAGGCTCTATAAAGATAAAATAAAACACAAATTCTCTTTAAATTTTATTCTTGGGGTAAAATGCTGCTGGGTTTTAGTGCTTTGATAGGGGAACAAAGATAAAGAAAAACGAGAAATGTGCTTCTGGGCCTCAGAACTCTTCAGCATGATTTGAATACAAGTGGCTGCCTGTGATAAGTACATTGGGGTCCCTTCTGTTAATTACAGTATTTCTAACGAGACTAATTTAACAGCCCCTGTGTCATATTATGCTGAACACTCCCTGCACTATCACTTGGAGGAGAGGCCTCCTCCCCACCATGTGAACAGTTTTTGATGGATTATAATTTCAGGAGGTCTGTGCCACAAGCAGATACTTGCTCGCTGCTCAGCTGGAATGACTTCTGTCTGTTATTGACTGAATGGACAGAGCAAATACAAAATGGGGTCAGACACTTTCTCTTAAAATGTCTTTTTAAACCATGTGCCTCTTTTTTTTTTTTTGTGTGTAGAGATGACAATTTCCTCAATTTGTTGCTGTCAGTGACAGTTAACTTATAGTAAACATGAAATCTTTTATTTTCTCTGGGTTACATTAAGTAGAAGGCATTTTAAAATTTTATTTGTTGTTCTTTTTTCCTTATAATAATGCAAAACAAGCTGGCTACTAATCTCCAGATCAAAGCTAGCTTTTGTAATTATTGTAAAATGGAATTCGATATTATAAAAATACCCACTGATGTTTTGTGAAACCCAAGAAACTGTTTCCTCTTAACTTGAACTTTGCATTTTGTGAATAGTTTAAGTAACTTCTTCAGAAGCATTTAGACAAAAAATCCAAGAGTTGCCGTAACTTTTCTTTTACAATATTATTGTAGTTTTATCCAAACTCCACCAGGTGTTGCCAAAGAACATACAGCCAAGGCAAAGTTTACAGCTGAAGTGGAAGTTGCTCAGAACAAGTGTGTACCTTTTCATGAACACAGGCATTAAAAGCTTTTTCTGAAGCAGGAACACCTTCCCAACAGATTTGAGATCATTCTTTTTTTTTTGTAACTAAACATCAGGAATCAAACTATTTGGTACAGGTTGCATTGTTTATGTAGGTATTGCATTCTTAAAATCTGTTTTTTCTTATGAAGGGAAGATATTCTCTCACAGGCTATAGGTGAATATTAGGCTGGTTTCACCATTCATTACAGACTACTGTAAATATTCCACTATGTTACTGTCTGAATTTTGGGTGATGGGGTGTGCCTTTAGCGAGTTGTTCAAATTACTAAATTTTGTGTATTTGGTGGGTTTGGGAGTTTTTCCTTCCAATAAGCAAACTTCCTACAGACACCCTATTCCTACCATCTTCAGTAAAGACATTTCTTTCCTTTGTTTGCTTTGTGTCCTGCTGAGTCAGGAGTTTTGCAGATCACAAATCAGCTCTGTTGCAGGGTTTGTCTCATTCTGGGAAGGAAACGTGCTTCCAAAAGCCAAGGTTTGCTTGAGGTACTAAGAGCCCCAAGCTTGTGGCTGCTGGGAGCAGAGCGGTGCAGGATGCTCGGGCGAGCAGCAGGAGCCGGTTCCGAGCCTTGGCACGGAGCAGTTTCCATCCTGCCTCCCTGGTGAGTGCAGCCATTGTGCTCATGCCATGAAAAGCAATGTGCATTTTAATTGCTGTCCTTGTTTTGGACCTATTGCTCGACTATTGCTATGGTTTAAGTGAAAAAAGCTGGATTGTGGACAGTCCTGGTTGCCAGGAAAGGTGTAACCAGCTTGTGATGGTGATGCAAAAAAAATCTGTGTTAGGTGCTGCACTGAGGCAGGAACTTTGAGGGAATCACCTCTAGCAGGTAATTGGGAATCTCTAGAATGGCAGCTTGACATTCCAGAAATGCCATGATGTTTTCTTTTGGGCTTTAATTAAAGCTTTCACTTTATTGTTGTGCGCAAATGTGTTTGAATGTTTGTTGAATGTTCAGTAGCAAGGAGGAAACCAGGATTCTTTGGGGTAGTCTGGCAGTGGTCTGATTACCATGTAGGCTGCAAAGATAAAGGTGGTTAAGGGAGAGGGAAGGAAAAACCTAAAATGTTGCAGTTACTTGAAGCAGAAACATGTTCAAAAATGTGACTGTAGCTAAGACTGCACAAAGAAACTCATTGCTTGCAAGAAATCCAGGGTAGTGACTTCACCTGGTGGTATTTAATTCATTATTTACTGAGCATTATGTTTGCTTTCCCTTGGGATGTGCTCTCCCTCCTTCCACCCAGAAGTGTCAACTAATGATTTGAATATAGACTATTTTAATTACTTTAGATCTCAGGAGATGTTAGTCTGTAGGTAATTTGCTCCCTTTCATAACCATGTGAGTACAGTAGATAACTCAATATTGCTGTAGCTTTCCTGGGATCCCATTTTATCCCCATCCCAATGCACTTGGCAAACAGGGTGCAAAGGAACAAGAGGAAATTTAAATTATCCTCCGGAGGTGAGATTGGAGCGGTGTTTGAGCTGGTAGGTGTAATACAGATGCTGTGATCAGGTGCTGAGAGCCAAAATCCTTCCAGCCCTGTGCCACTCTGAGCAAGGTACTGGAGATTGAGCAGTTCTCTGATGTTCTCTTATCAGTTGGAGTATAATGTAAATCCTGTTACAGCAGCTTTGTCCGATCTGCCTGTAGCTTTGTTCTGAACCTTTCAGAAACAGTTCACTGAAGCAGAAAGAACCCTGTGAATTGATATTATAAACCTGCATGGTTGCTTTATTCATTGTTGGAGCAATAGAATATAACAGAAGTATTTATTTTAGTGGATTGAGGAGACTTTTTTTTTTCCCCCTATCAACATGAGCAGAGGAAAAATGTTCTAAATGCAAAAGAGGAAAAGCTAATGCTATAATCATATCCATACCCACTCAGAGCACAATCCCATTGAAAGATAATGCAGAACACCATATGTTTAAATTATTTTACACATTCAAAGAGATTTTTAAAATCCCAAAGTGTTGTTATTTCCTGCTGATGTAGAAAAAATGTCAGGTGACACTATTATAATCAGGAAATAATAGTCCTGTGAAAGAAAAGCTTCTCATAATGCACTTAGTCTTTCCAGACAACTGTATTTTTCTAAGCACCACCTACCTGCTCTCTTTGGGGCTGAGATGAGCCTTGGCAATTCAAGATTGCATTGTATTCACTTTCTTGCTGGTGGGCATTTCTTACTGAAGTTCAAGAGCGTGAAATTTCTCTTTAGTCTCACTGCTTTGATATGGTATTTGCCTAATAATCAAACAAATTAAAGTGTGGAAAAAAATTGATAAAACTGCAATATCTTAAAATGAAGAGGCTGAAACAGTAAATTGAGTTCCTTGTAATAATGCTGCGGTGCCATGTTGACCCTTATTCTTGAAAATCAGTTTTTATGTTGTGCATCAGTAAGATGTGAGCTATTTGAACTTTTCAAGTGTCATGTAATCTCAAAATTCAGTCATTATACTTGAAGATCTTCTGCAGAGTTTTAATTAACATTTGTGAATTATGCAGATATGGAAGCCCAGCTCTATTGGTAGATGTTTGTATATGCTATCAATGACTTTCTGCTACTTAAGACACATCTTCTGTTGTGTGGAACACTTACAAAGTGAGTTCCATTACAACTAAAGAGTTTTTTAAATGGGAAACACTCTAAGATGAGAGTTATTTAAGAGAGAAATATTTTTCTGTACTGCTCTTAAAATTCCACTGCTCCTTTAGCTGTAGCGTAAGGAGTTTCACACTTAGGCAGAAATCAGAATAGGTTTGGGTGGAATACAAAGCAAAGTCTGACAAATTTTAATATGTGATGTAATAGGTATGGGTGCCCTATGGGGTGAAAAATGAAAGCTTGTTTTGTTTTTCTTTCTCTTTTAATTTTCCCTTCTAGGTAGAATAGTAACAAAGGACATTTTCTTTCTCTTAATTTCACAGGTTTCCACAATTCGAGTGGCAGGAATGCTCCTGATTTTCCATATATATCTGGTTTTCTCTTTACATTCTCTTTCTCATTCATATTTTTATGACCTTTCTGGGATGGGTGGTGCTGTTCATCCTTGGTAAAAGGCTTGGGGGTTTCAGGGAGCCTTGGAACAGTTGGCAGTGCAGTTTTAAAGTGGGTACCACACAGTCAGATGTGAATCTGCTATAGGCATTATTTGCTTCATTCTCACTTCAGGTTCCAGCTACGTAAATCTGACAGTTGGAAATGCAGTGAAATGTAAAGAGGAATAAATGGAGTTATTTTTGCAGGTTGCTATTTTCTTTCTGTGTCCCCACACCTCTCATCAATCCAGATGTTTTGTCCATTGACCACGAGATGCTTGCATCTCTAGGTTATGAAAACATAGCTGTTTGTATTAGCAAGATGAATGCTGAACTGATTTAGTAGCCAGGTCATCTCTCTCTGATCATAGTAAATATTTGCATTGATTAGAAGGTAAAACAAGGCCTATTTGTGAGGCTAGGGAGTTGTATTGGTGCTGCTTTTCTTTTCTCAAGGTGCTGCTTTTTCCTTTCCCTGTTTTATGTGGGTTTTATTATTATCCTTTTTTCTTCCAAAATAAATTTAAAACATTTCTGAATGCTTGGTGGAAAAATAAGGTGTATATGTAGTGTTATGTTTTCACATTTATGTACCTCTGTCTTCTAAAGTTTGGAGAATTCCTTGCAGATCTGTTTTTGTATTAAATTTTCAGTCTGCAACAATTCCTCCCATTTTGTACTCTGTAGGACTGTAATATTTGTCCAATGATGAGCTGCATCCAACATTTTGTTAACTGAAATGGGAAGTGACAGACTGACTAAAAGAAAACGTCCGTGTCAAGGAAACAGATATTACTTCTTTCTCAGAGATTACTGAAAGCCTGGACACTGAAGACTCTGAGATTGCAGATGCACTAAGGTTTTATATTGATCCATGTTAGCCTAATTTGATCAGAAGAGTGACTTCTGTATCGTGTTATTTTCTTCTCTAGTATTTGATTGAGATGGTCAAACACTGAGAATATTGTGCAGGAAAATGAGGGATTGGAAAGGAGAGATATTCAAAAAAATAATACAGATTTGTTAGATAAATTCCATTTGCATTGATTTTCACTGGGGATATATATCTTTTGATGGCAGCTGTCTTCAAAATAATAGCATAATAGATAATACTCTGCTACATAATTTTGTATTTTTATTACTTCTTTTCACTGGTATTTGTAGAATAATTTAATCATCGAAGCTGGTCAGTACCTGCCCACTCAGCAAAGATATATTTTCTTTATTGTATTGTCAGTGGGGTTTTTTGGCAGAATAGAAGGAAGCCATAGTTGTTATGCAAGAAGATGAAATTGGAAAATGTTTGAAGAACTATGAAGTGGGTGTGCAAAAGTATCAATTATTTCCTAGCCTTGCAGAAGTAGCTATGGAGTGCAGGGAGTGCTCAAGAACACGGGCTGTGTCTGCTCTGCCACATCAGGTCCTGGTGCTGGTTGGAGGAGCCCCTGCCCTGAGGGTTTGTTTCCTTGCCTCAGCGAAGGATGGAGGCAGGGGGTGATAAAGCACAATGAGATCATCACCATTTCAGAGGTTCCCTCATGGCATCGTCCCCAGGAACTGGGAGCCTCGAGAAAGCAGCATGGGATGGTGTGGAATTCACATTCTCTGAACAGACAGAGACATAATTCTCTCTCCCGGGATTTTTCCTGGGGAAGGCAGTGAGAACTTCAGAGAAGAAGAGAAAACAATTCTTATCTTTGTTCACTGCTGCTATTGCTTTGTGCATGTGGAATGTGTTATGGAAACTGTTCACCTGAAGTGATTTGTTAATTGGACACTGGTGGTGGTTGTTTTGAGTGATTAGCCAATCACTCATAGCTGTGTCCTGGCTGTCTCAGCCAGTCATGGGTTTTTTCTTTAGCACAGTATTAGTGTGCTGTGGTATAGCTTGGTAAAGCATTTGTTCAGCCCTGCTGAATCATGGAGTCACACCACATTGCTCCCTGCACTGGGGGCTCCTGGCATTGGCAGCATGGTGGCTCAGAGGCTCCTGCTTAGGGAGCAGCTGTGGCAGGTGCTCCTGACAGATCTGTTCTTCTCCAGGTCCTTCATCCCCTCCCTGCAGACATGAAGCTGATCAGCCCATTGGAATCCCTCTCCCAGTTCCCCCAGGTGTTCCTGAGGAGCTGTGCCCTGCTCTCCCTTTCCATACTCCTAGCAGGGAGCCTGCATTCTATCCAGTCACCCCTTTAGGGACACACAGCTTGCTGAAGGTGAAAAAAATCCAGTGGGATTTTGCTTGCCAATCCCGTGTAAAGGAAACACATGATCTGAAAATTATGTTGTCTAAAAGTTTAATATTAAGACATGAGAAGACATTAGCTTGTTGTCATTCCCTGGCAAAGATCCTAATTTTGCTACCAAACTTAGTTCTGGATGTCTTCTGTCCAGTCAAATAAAACTAGCCCCAAAGCATCCATTTTGTACAAACTGAAAAAAGACTGGCTGTACAGCAACATGGTAGAAGCCTCAGTGAGACAGGGTAGTTATCACATGGTGTCATCACATCATTTGCAGAGCAGTTATTAGTTTTATTTTTCCTTGCAGTTATGGCTCAGGACAGGGAAAATGTGGTATATTGCTTTATTTTTTCTTTTTTTACTCAGGAGGTTGCACGCTTTGTCAAGAGTGCATTTGTTAGTCTCAGTGTCATATTTATATTAAAGACATAACAGAATCCTACTGCACTATCAATTGCTTTTCATTACCCTTGTCTTTGCTTGCAAAGGTCATCACCTCACATGTGAATCAAATTTGGAAAAGAGTATTTTCTTTAGAAGCAGAATTGCAGTCTGAATCTCAAGGCAGTGCGGTTTGAGAAAGTTGATGTAACATCTTCCCGAGTTTCCTTTTAACAGATAAAGTTAATTCAGCACCTTTGTGTGGGCAGATTGCATTCTCCCCTGTCAGAGTTGCCTTGCTTTTGTTTTGTTTCACATTTGAATAATACATTTGATTACCATGGCAAATGTTGCCGCTTATGCACGCCTGACTGTAGTGCCTAATTAACTGATGATAACAAGGCAGGATTGCCCTCTTCTCTTTCATAAGCAATCATATACATGACAGTTCTTTTATCTTTCTTCAAAATTGACTTGCTCTCCTGACCCTTAAGCAGCTCCTGTTTTGTGTGTTTACCTCTGATGTCTTGGCAAGACTGTTAATTTTCTGTGGCATATCCTATCCAGTTGTAATTAACACATGGAACAGCAAAGAAATAGTTCTGCTTGCAGATGCCTAATGGAGGAATTCTTTCTTCCAGTAATTATACAGCTTCATTTTACTCATTCCCACTGACCTACCAGGATTTTGGGTTGGGTTTTCCTTGTTTGGTTGGGTTCTGGTTGAGAACAAATCCAGCGGTGCAGTGCTATTCAGGTGGAGAAAACAAACTAAAACATCAGTTTGTGTACAAAAAATAGTTTATGTCCACATATCAACTTAGGGGCAGCCAGTGGTAAGTTTGGTAAAGGTCTGAACTCAGCAAAGTTAAATTGGAGCTAAACAGTGCTGTCATCTTGAATGCATTTAATCCTGAAGTCGAAGGCCTGTTCTTATAATTAGAAACTTCAAGAAGCACTTGACCTATTTTAAGGAAGCATTGAAGTTGCATGTACATAAAGCAAATATTTTCCACCATTGTATCTTTAACTGAACATAGATTTCAAATAGAAACCAGGATTTCTACTTACTGTTTTATAGCTAGACTGAGAATAAAGCCATAATGAATCCAAGTTCAAAGAGAGGAAGGTAGAAGAGGAAAGGTTGGCAGTTACAGCAATAAAAACAGGGGCAAAAAGAACAGCTTTTCTGAAGGACTCAGGCTGGAATAATAATGATAGAATTGTCTAAATCGATATATCTCTTGTCAGCCTCACGTCTGATGTTTGAATCAGTCAGGCCTTTTCTGCAAGAGCTTTCCTCAGGAATATTGAATTATTTATTATTTGTATCTTTTTTCCTTCCCTTTCTGATGATTTTTTTCTTTTTTTAAATTTTTTTTCCTAACTTAGTAAAATTTGTTTTTTATGCTGCCAGGTTCAATGTTGTCTGCTGTTTGATAAATAGCAGTAATTGGGTGTATAGCAGAAGTCATGTAAAAATGTATGACTTCAATTACATCTGGAACAATTTTTTCTTTATATTGATCTTTTTTTTTTCTGTATAAGATCTGCTCTTCATAGCCTCCAGTGCTGAGTTTTTAAAGAATTACTCTATGTCCATATGTTGGCATGCACTTTTGAACCCATGCATATTTTTTTTAAAAAATGGAGTGCTGTCTCAAATCAGTTCTGCCTGAGCAGGAAGTGAAAAATTAGAGTCATTCAAATAGTGAAATATTCATATTGTATTCTAGTCAGATGAAGGATTGCATTACTTTAAAATTACAATGCCTACTTACAGTCCCTGTTTGTCTTGTCTGAGATAATGAAATGAGGGTTCTGGCCAATTAATGAAAACATCATTTATTACCAATTATAATCCAGATAAAATTAAAATATGTGTTTTGAAAGTCATGTGGTTAAGTGCTCTCATTCAAATCTGCAGTTGTACACCGTAGTGTTTAGCTTTGTAAATATTATCAATAGTGCCAATGTAATGGAAAGGTACCAGCTGTAATTCCAAATATCAAGTCAGAATTCTCATTGCACTCCAGCTGTGAGGTTTTAAAATTGTTTTTCCTCTTTATGTCGGGGCATGAGGTGATAAATAACTTGATCCAAATGTTTATGATAAAATGGGTGAATGTATTTGCTCTGAAATGTCTTCATAGGCCGGAATAACCATGGGCTGAATTTCCTGTTTGGGCTGGCCTTGTGGTGTGCCCTGGCATGGGGTGATGGACAGGGTAGAAACTGAGGTCTGAATTCAGGCTGGAACAGAGTTCAAGGCTGTCAGCACTGGGATTTTGCATAGGATACTGCTGTATTCTCTTATCCACATTGGTTTTCATTGTGTGCATTTTTTCAGGGAAATGCAGTGGAGTATTGCCTTGTCCTTATTAAATACATTTTCTGTTCATTATGTAAGTCTTTGCTTTGCGTGCTTCATGCTTCAAACTCTTCTAAAGTGAGATTCAAAGTAAAGGGTTATATAAACAGTCATATTTATGCCATCCAGCGGTGGATCAAAGGGAATATTTCTCACAATTGTGGTTAATTTGTGTCATTTGAAAATGTAATTACCTCATGATTACTGCCTGCTTTATGCAGCCCCAGTCTGTGTTTTTCAAAGCAGTCATGGTCTAGGCTGGTAGTGGACAGGAGTGCTAAACAGGCTGTAACCCAAACCCTGCAGCTCTTGCTCTGCTCTGTGCCCTGCTGTCATTACAGGCAGAGCATAGCTGGGAGCAGAGATTGCAGATTTTGCTTCAGCAGCTGTGATAATTCAGCGAACTGGTAGAGATTCTCCTGTTTCGAGTGGAGCTAATTCTCAGGCTGTTAATACGTGCCTCTTTCAGAACGTGCATATTGGCAGAGAAACATCTCCTGTGTCTCCAGAGTAGTTTGTTTAGGAAACCCTAACTTTAAAATAACCTTGTAGGAGCAGCTGTGTAATGCAATTTATTTAAAGAGTGCCAATAAATGCTTGAATCATTATGTAGATGATCAGATGAAGCTGAGGTTAAATAGATAAAAAGAAGTTGGGTGGTGTTTTTACCCAAAGTCTTGGTTAAGCCTCACTAGTCTGTTTTTTCCTGTAGCAGTTTGACAAAATTGCCTTTCCTACCAGCAGCCTGTTAGGTGCTGTGCACAGAAACAAAACCCTATTGTTTTAGATTTTCTTTCATATCATGTAGGTGTCTATGCCATACCACCCACACAGGAAAGCAAGTGAGCTGTGAAATATATTCATTGTTAGAGTACAGGGGAAATGGAGGCAAGCAATCGGCAGTAATAATGTACGACAGCAAGGGGAGGCTGCCAACATTACCTGCATTATTTCGGTTGCCTTTTTCATTATAGGTTCGGGAAATAGGCAGCAATTCGATTATGGCATGATTTGGGATGGAATTGCTTGCCGTTCACTGACCCTGTCACAAGGGGATCAAATGAGAAGTCAGCTCAAATAAAGTTTATAGTGTATTAACTGGACCAAGCACTGCCTAGCCTGGGAGCATGATTTTTCATCTTCCAGGGTTTTGTAACTGCTTCTCAGATATATTTGTACCTTAAGGCGAGGGGGGGAGGGGGAGAGGGGAGGAAAAAAAAGGAAAAAAGAAGGATTGGCTGAGATGTATAGGAATGAGCTCGTTGGCCAATAGTGAACATTCCCCTCCCCTCCCATGTGCAAATCTCAGCTCCTCTCTAGCTTGTGAGAAGCAGCATGATTAATAACACTGAGGGAACCTGCCTGTTGGATTATTAATTTTCCATCCTTTTTCCCTTCCCTTACGCATACCCCTGACGCTTTGCCTTTTTTTAAAGAAAGCTTTTCTTTTTCTTCCCCCCCCCTTTCTTTTTTCTTTCTTTTTTTTCCCCCTTTTTTCCTTTTTTCTTCTTCTCTAATTTTTTTTTTTCCTTCCCATGGAGCTAACCACTAGCCACTAATATTCTCGTGGCTACCCAACCCTGCAAGGGCTTACTTCACAGTGGGGTGAGTTTGTATATTAAAACAGGGGATTCTGCAACGAAGAAGCAACAACAGACAGGAAAAAAAAAAAAAAGGAAAACCATCCCTGAGATGCTTGATTACAGTACAGTTGCCTTTAGCTACTACTGCTAAAACTAGAGTTAATGCTGACCTAGAAGGCAAGAAATGTGTTGCAGTGTCTGCCTGTTAGTTTAGGGAGCACTGCACTGCACGGGCAGACCAACATTGCCTCTCCTTATTCCAGCTCATTAAAACCGGCCCTTTAGAAACCTTGTTTGCGTAGGGAGGGTGCAAATGGAGAGAAAATGGAGGTTAATGGTAGCTAATTGGACAAACTGCGGGGGTTTTGTTGGTGATGCTCGTGGGGTTTTTCTGCGCTTTTTAAAATATATATATATTTTTTTTAAATTTTTTTTTTGAGGAAGGTTTTTCCCAGACCGGTGAGGCACAGCGGGCTGGGCGTGCAGCCCCCAGCGGGCGCGGTGTTTGCGCGGTGTTTGCGCGGAGCGGAGCGCGCCCCGTGCGGGGCGGCCCCGGGTCATGTGTCCGCTCCGGGAAACGCGCTGGGCATGCGGCAGCTCCGTTCGCAGCGCTGCTGCCCGGGCTGGATGAGTTTTGCCAAGTTGCTGTGTTGTAATACATGTGTTGTGTTCTTTCCAGTTCGAATAGCAGCGTGAGGACATGTTGGTTTTGTTAGTTCACAGTGAAATACCACGGATTTCTTGTGTAGGAACACATGGTGAAATATACAAAACTTCTCAATTAAAGTATTGGTAAACTAGCTCCAAATAATTTTATAAATATGTATGTGCACATAGAGCTGGTAGTTCTGTTTGGGAAAGGAGCAAACACTCTTCCTGTGATTTTTGCTGAAGGTAGGATGGGCTGCTGTACTTTTTAACCTATTCCATACTTCTCAAGTGATCAGAAAAAAAGAATACTATAACTATATAGCTATTTTGGAGTTATATAACATGCATTGCAACTGGTTTTAATTAAAACTATTATTTAAAAAAAATGCGTACTCATAGTTTCTCTCGTGTTTTAAAAGCACTGATGCAAGAAAGACAAAAGATTTCTTAGGTAATGCCAGAACAGACAGCATACATACAGGCATGAAGCACATTCTATGATAGAATAATATCTCCAGTTGGAAGGGTACCACAAGAATCAATGAATCCAAATCCCATATTAGCTATTGAAAATCCATCTATGTCATGTCTTCTAGCATTTAGCTGCAAGGAATTATTTTATAAACTTAAGGTATTCTTTTTCTTGGCAGTCTTTACCAGTGTATGCTGTAAGGGAGCTGGTGTAACAGTCTCAGTATTCAGTGTGTGTTGGTGGTGTTTCAATAATATTGCTCATAATTCTGCAGAGTGCACATGTTGTCATTGTTAATTTTCAGTTACTCTTTGCTGGGAATTCTTACCTTTCTGTGGAGGGGCCTGTTTTGCCCCTGGAACGTAGTTTCTAATGTTGTTATGCTGTTTCCAGTTCAAGTTCCAGATGCGTGGAAGACTTTGGGGCAGAGCTTTTTTCTTTGGCTTTTTTATTTATTTTCATTGCCTCTGAGATTATCAGTGCATTAGTGGGAGGAATTGGCATTGATTGATTGCTGCACCCTAATTGTGTTTTATCCTTTTTCTCTATATTAATGTTGGTAGCAGCAAGTCTTGATGTGCATGAACACTTTTGGCTTGCAGTGCAACAAAAGCACTGCAACTGCTGGGGCTTGTTCTGAGCAGAGAATCAATGATAAGACATTTTATTTCTCAAGAACTGTTTTTGATTTTATTATAACTGCTCCTTTCTATGGCTGAAACTCATTTAAGCCTGTAAACAATAACTGTGTTTGTGAGTCAGGTCTCATTCTGACATTTGCATGTGCTATACATTTCCATCTACTCCTGGATCAAGTAATGCCTTACTTTGAACAATGTCTTATGCTGTACTTCTTTTGCAGCATGGTTAAATATCCGTTTATTTTCTTCTTTTTGATGCTGAGGGATTATGTCATGTAAAACAATAGCAGGCAAAGTAATTTTTGATTGGGCAGTCGAGCCCATCGCTTTGCAACTCAGACTACAAAGGCAGAATAAACTTTGTAATCTCTAAAGTGGTAGCATTTATTGGGCATGTTGATTTTTAGACCCCTACAATTATAGATCTGTCAGGTGTTACAAAGCTAGTGCTTGTGGTTTTTATTGAATTTTATAATCTAATGGAGGGTTATGATACATAAAAAAATGGAAGTCAATATCAATAAGATTGTCTCCAAATTAAATAGCAGGTGTTTACGTTGTTCATTTTATTTGTATTTTTTACTACAAGTAAAAATAGCTGGGAATAAAAAAATCGACAGGGAATAACTGTGTAGGAACTGCTGGAAAATACGTTCAGGGTAGAATCTGCTCCACTGTTCATGGGTGGAACAGTATTGCAATGGTACGGCATTTTCTCCTCATTGTTGCTGACAGATTTGTTCTAATGCTGCCTCCAAACCATACAAGCCTCAGCTTATCTCAGCTTGCAGTCACAACGTTGACACACATATATCATAATCTCAGTCATCTGAAGATGTACAGTGTAGGTGAAGGCAAATTTGGTATTTTGCAGCCATCATTTATTTTATTATCTCTATCCTTAACTGTTCCATCTGTGGTAATCATACCTTTTGTGGTCAAAAGCGATTCCTTATCTCTGTGGGTCGGTGCTTATGAAGTGTCCAGGCTTCTAAAGACTACTGTTAGTAATTCCTAAAGCTCTTAGGGAAGTGATTAGGGAGTCATGATTGCTCACAAATTGAGTCTTTTTTCTGCTTGACACTGATCCTGTGATAGTCTCCCCACTTAATCCTCACCAGCAATTTGCCTATAGCTGCAGCTAACAGGAGGTGATTAGAGGGGAGTTGCCCACTGCCTTTTTACTTCTGTTGTAGTGGCACGTCAGACAGAGGCTACTGAATCAAAGCTGTTTTCCTATTAACTCAACACCTCCTAACGCATTAGAGCCCCTTTTATCTAATCGCAGTGTGCAGCTTCCAGCGCTATTCTAATGCGACTTGGGACTCCTTTTAAAACATCGCAACGAGCATTTTTAATAGTAGAGAACAAAAAAAACCAAAAAACAAAAAACCACCAAAAAGCAGAATACCTAAAGATAAAAGCAAAATAATGACACTAACAGGTCTCATCTTTTATCAGCACATGCATGTAACCCCGATTAAAATTACAGACAATTGTCGCCCTGCATCAATAGACAAGCAGACTCCACTTTCTCTAAACATTATTTTAATTGCAAGCCGGCTGACAGGTAACTGATGTCATACTTCTGAAGTGATAATGGGTGCATTTACCAGTGAGAACTGCACCAGTGAAATGGAGAGTTAACTTTTCTAAGTAGTATTTAAAAGAAGGAGAATATGAAAGGCCTCAGTGAAAGTTGCTAAATATTTACTACTTATTATTTTGACCCCTTTCTAAAATACATCAAGGATTAGATTCTGGTTAATTATTTTCTTGGTAGGATACAAAGTCTTCACACTGAAGCCTACATTCTCTGTTTTTATAAGTGTTCTTTTAAAAGATGCACTGTTTTATACTTTGCTACTTTATTGACAGAGCTGTTAATTACTTTAAGTTGTTCTGAAGACATTAAAGGAATGGATTTAAAAAGAATTCTGTAATGGCATACAATGTGAAAAATGTCCAACTGCTCTAATTTAAAGTTCCTTATCTCCTTTCTATTCTTGAGATTTACTTTGCTGATGATAAAGGTGTGTTCCATGAATACCTTAGTGAATATATGTAATTTACAAGCTTTAGAGCATGTAATATGAGCAAGTTACTTTAGCATGCATTAACAATTTGAAGTGGACTGCTAAAATGTAGGAAAACACACACTGATTGTGTGTAGGCTCAGGCTCAGCCAGCTCATCCCACTGAGAGCCACAGACACCTCAAAAATGTCACCTGTAATGACAATTAAGGATCTAATTTGATCCTACTGGACAAAGCTTTCTGCTTTCAGGCTGTTGAGAGATAATTTCCTATGCAGTACACACGTATAGATAAATTTAATAAATCCTGGAATTGTAAAATTCCCTTTCTGAATGTGCCCCAGGTCTGTCATGTGTGTTGATATGACTCAAGACACATTTTCTGCCAAAACATTAAAAATTGCTTTGCTCTGTGGCTTTGTTTTAGCATTAGGTGTTGTTTGTTCTGTGTTTGGGTTTTTTAAAGAGAAGTACAAATTATGGGAAATTCCTGGTGCCAGTGTTATGTGCCTATTTTCATTTGGCTGGCCAAAGCAGACAGGGCAGGAACAAAGCCTGAACCAGGTCACTCCAGAATTCCTGCTTCTTATTTTTCCTTTCACATATTACTGTTGTCCTGCTGGAGCTACCAGCCACATAGAAAAACTTTCCCATTATGAGGTGTGTTAGTCCAAAAATTCCCACCTTGTGTAAAATCCTTTGGAATGGGGTGGGATCCATGAGGGAATCCTACATGTACCTGAATTCCGTTGCAGAGCCCATTTTGCAGGAAACATTTACTTGAGGAACCCTGTTATTCTTTGGTTGTTACATTTTGTCTTCAATTGTACATTGTGTTCTTCATTTTTAATATGGCTGCAGAAATGTATCCCATAATTCTTTATAAGGGAGCCAAATAATAACACCTATCATTTGTCTTTTCTTGGAAATGGAAGGCATGAATAGACTGTTTTCTCTTGTACACTCATTTGGGATTTTTCTTTATGTGGCAAATACTACACATTAAAAATATCACAAATTCTATTATATGGAAGCTTATGAGCTTTTTGGTATTATAAAAACATAAGCAAAACAATAATAATAATGATAATAATAATAAAGGCCTCTCAGAACTATTTCTGCATTGGGTTTCATGCTTTTTGAAGGTACTGGATGCAGAACATAGAAAATAGATGTAGCTTCTTTGGCTACACATCACTGAGAACTGGCAGGGCATCTTTCTGTACGAGTGCTGAATGTCCAGGTCTTTAAAGTTAATTTTGTTTATTTAAGTAGTTAGTGTGCTTTAGTTTTAGGGTGAAATACAGCCAATTCATTATTTTTAGGGACACTGAAAAATAACCTTTCTTTCCTGTTGTTCTGTGCCATTTCTGTAGAAAATGGAGCATCTCTGATTTTTCAGAGGTGCTGTGGAAGTAGCTGGAATTTTAGATTTGCACAGTTATGCAGGCAAAAACTATTGTAGGTCATTAGCTAGTAACTGTGATAGGGGAAAACATTATTTTTGTATTTTTAAAACTTAAAGTTTTACCTAAAAAGTAGATTTCTATGTCATATCAACAGACTTTGCAACTTTGTTCAACTTCTTTTCTTTCCATCTTTTCTTTTTTTAGAAGGCTTGAGGTAATGGGCAGTAGTGGCAGAGAAGTAGAACAGTGTTTAATTGGTGATTGCAGGCTGGAAACTTGCAAAGTCTGCATAGATATGGAAGGGTACAAAATTGCTGCCCTGAAGGAGCCAGACCGTTAATGATGGGTAAAGGTGAAAAAAAAAATAGTGTGAGATGGATGAAATCTGAATGGATTCAGATTTCATTAAATTAACAGCTTCCAGTTTTCCCACAGATTAATTACAAAATTGGCCATTGCATGATTTGGTTCTTTCATCCTCAAAGTCCTACCTTGAGTCCTGCAAATGCCCTGCTCCCTGTGATGCAGCCCAGGTTTTCTCCTGGGGGAATGCTGTGGGTATCCCACATTCTCTCTGGGGCTGGAAGTGGATTTTACTTCCAGGGAAATGCTCAGGACTGGTTGTGAGGCTGCCAGGATGAAACTTTGGCTCTGGAAGGAAATCCCAGGTGTGTGCAGGGACAAGGAGAGCAGGAATCTCAGGGGCACCTGCCCTGTGCCCAGAGCCAAGCCCGGCTCTGATTCCAGCCCCCTGAGCCCTGGCTTTGGTGGGCAGGACCCTTTCCCTCTCTTTGATGGAATCCTGTTGGCACACTGATGTTCTGCTGCCTTCAAAGTGCACCTCACAATGGGCAGTAGAAATGGTGAAATGGTTAAATACCATGGGGATGGCCTGCTTTCACAGCCTGTGGTTCTATCAAAAACAAAAAAGAGACAACTAGTAAATAGGAGGGGATTGGGGGAAGACTGCTTTGGCAATTTCCACAGCAATAAATTCAGTTTGGTCTCTAAGAGTAAAATTGAATCGTATTTTAGTGAAGTATGGTGTGCAATACAGACATGGAGCATCAAACAGTGACCTTTGGTGTTGCTTTTGTTCCTTTCTCCTTTGGAGGCCAGGCTTTAGTGTATCTAAGGAGACCTGGTTGGCAGGTAGTTTTAGAGTTTCATTTCTGAGAAAAGGCTTTTAAAAACTGCAATGCAATGAGCAGTGCTGTTATTGGGGCCCAGGCTGTCCTTCAGTGAAGCCAGGCCTGTAATTTTCATGCTAGCACAGTTTTAGGGGTGGGGAGGCAGGGCAGGCTCCAGTGCTTCCACAAGTGATATGGCTGAGCAAGCAAGGCTGGTATTTGGTCTGCTCTTGTGGTACTTTTACAACAAACTCCTAGAGAACTTCCACTTTTTTTTGAGCATGTATTAAAAATTAAAAGCCCAAAGCATTTCTGGCACTTTTGCTGTCTGCACTCTCCAGAGGACAATCAGTAACAGGCTGATAGAATCTTCTTCTTTTGTGCCTCCCATGAGTCTCTAGGCTGCTTCTGCTGGAGAGTGGAAAAACGTGGCTGCATCCTCACCCACATCCCAGGGGAAATAAGGGCACTCTGCAAGGCATGGGGATGTCCTGCCCTTCCTTGTGCCTGTGTGAGTGTCTGTGCAGCTGCTCACTGAACCAGTCAGGAAACTCATCTGGGTGCAGATGACCCATTTATTGCAGGTTCATTTGGCCAGAGTCAAACCCCCAGCCTTGTTCACCCCTGTTCCTGTGCAGGTTCGGGGGGTACCTGTGAGAGCAGCTGCACGACTGGCACCACCTTTGGGAACAGCCCCTCCTGCAAGCTCATCACTGAGTCATGGCAATTTGAGAGAAAGGAAAGAGGGAAAATAAGTAAGAAAAAGAGTAACTGGATACACTCAAGAATGTTTTTATGTTCCCTCTGACCATACAGAATATTTAAAAATGCTCATTTATTTGTATTCAAATCAGGACAGCTCAGAGCTGCATTTGGAACTTTGCATGTCCTGTGTAGGACATTGTGAGTCCTTTCTTAATTAAACAGCAAATATGTGTTTGGACAGTGGCTGATGCTGTGGAAATGGAGCCTCAACCTTGAAGATTTCTTACCCAGCTATTAGCATAAGAATTATTTATAGTAGAATGCATTACAGCTTTCTTTTTAAATATCTGAAGTTGTGTTTCTTTGTTGTGTTTTCGTTTTCCTCAATAACATTAAAATTGACCTTTTTTTCCTTGTTTTTTTCTTTTCTTTTTTTTTTTTTTCCCCATTTGATCATGTCAGGATGCAGAATTGGGTACATTATTTAATTCTTTCTTTTTGTTCCTGAAATTATCTATGGTTAGCTTACGGAAGTTGGTTTATGCAAAAACAAAGCAAAAGCCTATGTAAACAATCAATATTGACAGTCTAAGGCAGAAGTTATTCTGATGACTGATTGAATCCAAAAATTATTCAGGTTCATCAAAAACTTCTACAGAGTGTCAAGGACATTTTTCATATTTGCATTTTATGGCATAGCTTAAAAACTACATAGAATTTATGTTTTGGGGTTTTTTTTGGTGGGAAATAGTTCTTTGATGAAAAATTCTAGCAACCCCATTGCCAATATTTGAGAGAATTTATTTTGTTTTGGGTCAATGGTTTCTCTTCAGGAGCAAAGGCCAAGTAATAAGTAAATGAGAGATAATGTGCCTTTTGCTAAGATTTTGTCTCAATCCTCTACAGAGAGATGTTGATGTAAACTATAAGATGGAATATCTGCACTACATCTGGAAGTTTTTTTTGCTTTGAAAATGTCTGTTTATCAACTTCAGCCCTCTAACTTCTAACTCTTGCTCTTTGCAAGGTTATTTCTGTAAAACCATCTGAATGTTTTTTGACTTGTTCTATATATGTAAGATGCAGAGTTCACAAATAACAAACTTGTCCTATCTGACAATCCCTGACAGGCAGACACATGACATGTTGGCTCTTTAGTGTTCTAGAGAGAGGGGGAAAACATGTATTTGCTAAAATAAAAAGTCCCAAACAAACTCTATTGTTAAGGAGGGATTACCTTAGGAAGAACTGGTTTAAAAACCCAAAAAGTTTGTACAGTCAGCATGGCTCTGCTAATAGTTCTGTTCCCAGACACATCAAGACCTCAATTTCCTCACAGCAGTGAGTCTATTTCCTCACAGCAATAGAAAGCACCAGATTGTACTGGGATATCCAAGTGGAAGATAATCACCTCTGAAAATGCTTGTCTTGGCTTTAATGCCTTGGAAAAGTGACTTGGTTTCACTGCTTCTAATATTATATATGCTTCTTTCTGTAGAGCAGCAAAAGGTTTTGGTTTGCTCCCATTTGCATTAGTTTTGGTCCTTTCCTGAGATTTTTTAATGGTCATTATTTAGATTGTGGTAACTTTTAGAGATGCAAGTGTGGAAGCTACAGGCAAAGATTATTCTGCCTCATCTTGTGAGGGCTGACTGAAGATGGCAGGACTTTGGGGCTGTAATTTGGACAACTGTAAGGCTGATAGAGTTTTTGCTTCTTTGATGGGTTTGATAGCAGTGTCTTGAATAGTCAGCCCCATGAGAAATGTGTTGGTCTAAACCAAAATTAATTTGGTTTGCACACAGACCCTGTACAGTCTTTCAGAACTGGTGTAAAACATGCCCAGTGGAGGATAGTTCAAGTAAAGGAGTAGTCAGGTTTATAATTTTCTGTTCCTCAATGTTTCCACCTTGGACCTACAGGATTATCAATGTAATATGTAGTCTAAGTGTTAAAATGGGCAGTGAAGATGTGCAGTTCAGGAAAAACAAAACAAAAAACCAAAAACAAACAACCAAAGTAAAACCAACGAACCCAACCCTTTTATTGGGTCAGTGCAGTGTGTTAGGAAGAGGCTCCTGGCTGTCTGCCACCCCCACTGCTCTGGTGCCTGGCTGGCACTCAGTCTGGAACACAGAGACTCTCAGGGGGCTCTGGGGAGCACCCACAGGAGGTTGTGTGGCTCAGGAGTGAGTGCACCTGGAGCACCAATAGCTCATCCCATTCCTGTGCTGGAACCACCCCTGCCTGCTTGTTCTAAATCACAAACCCAGGATCCACTGCAGAGACACAACCACAGAGCCCTCTGCTCCCAGCTGCTTCTCTGGGGGCTTTGCTTTCAGGTTCTTCTGACTTTCCAGAAATTCAGATAAAACCAAGCAGGGTTACTGAACGTACAGAGTACTTGCTCATCTTGGGACATCTGCAAACTGAGCAGAGTAGGAGGCTAGAAAGTTCTTTTTGAGGAATATCATGCAGTTTTGCTTTCTTTCTAGTTTCTTTGCCAATTTTACAGAGTTTCGTTATGGATGAAAAAGATGAGGAACTCACACATAAAGCCAAGAATTTATTATTAATGTAATTGAGATCTGAAGCCTTGTCAAAGAGTTATTAATAGTACAGTTTTAATTTTTGCAAAAAGGATAACAAGCTATTATGGAGCAAGTCTCCAGAATAATAAAGCAGTCAAAATTGATGCCTGAGTAATTGATGCCCTCCATTCTAGCAAATGGGGACATATAAATGCTTTTTGTTGACACCTCACAGGATTGTGTCAGCAAGTCTAAATTTTTCAGAGAAATGAAAGGAACTTGGAGACATTGTTGTCACAGCACTATGCAAGATTCTGTGGTAGTGCTACCTCTTATTTCATAGAGAGGTCAGGCTGTAAATGCCTTCTGGAGCTCAGTTCTGCCTGGTGTTCTCTTTTATCCTACAGCAGTTTCATTTGGCCACTCTCAGTATTGAAAGTGATGTGTGCATATTTTTAAGCATATGTCTCCAATGTGGAGACTTCAGAGTTGCCTTTTCCTTCAGATTTTGCTCCTATAGCATCTTGTCTATACCTAATAAAATCATATCAACTTTTAGTCCTTTAATCCTCTTTTTGTTTTTCTCATTGTATCACAATATTATTGTTGATTCTTTCTGCACAGAGAAAGGAAGTTTGCAGCGTTCAGAGTTGTCTGTTGCATCAAGTCATGCCAGAAATAATCTGCATTATTACATGCCTTATTTATATTTCATCAAAACTGCTTTTTCTGGGCTCAGCTTGGACTGTAAATGGCAAGGTTTTTCCTGCTCTAGGAAAACATTCCTTAGGAATGTATAGAATTTGGAATGGGCTTATGCTATGCGTGCTGTGGCTCCTCTGCCTTGATTCCTGTTGTTCCCAGCATTGGGGTTGAAGTTAATTTCCATTAAACAGCCAGAAGTGTCTGTGAGTTGATGCAAAAAAGGCAAAAAAAAAAAGCAAAACTGCATTATTTCAGCTGTTCATTATGGGGAATGATAGGAAGGCAAGGAAATACTAAAAGTAATAGGTAGCCATGGTGGCTGATTTGTCAAAGGAGAAGTATAATTTGCTTTGTGTGGGAGTGTTTGAATTTTTCAAGTTCATGGGTTTGGAAAGCACCTCAACACAGACTATCCAGAAGTTTAATTATCTTATTCTGTTAGGTTAAGTTACTAAACAGCTTCTTCAAAGATGCTGCTCTGTGTTTGAATAAATATAATATGCAAAAATGTGAAAATTGCTGCTGGTATGATACCCAAGTGGGATGTGGTGGCTTTGTGGTGTCATATTTTGAGATGTTACTTAAAGAAACACAAAAGGACACTGTCACTCTGTCATTAATGTTAAAAATTGTTGATGTTGTGTGAAGTGTGTTTTTTCTAATTAGAGGAAAGCTGTAGAGTACCATTTCCATAATCAACATGGGAACAGAAACTCAGCAAAATTTCATGTATTTGCAGTGAAACTGCTCTTCAGCAACATAAAAATGGCTTTTGTAACGTAAAGGCTGTAATTAGAAAAAGTCAAATCAGTTGGAAACGATTAAAGCCAGAACAGGCTAAGCTGCCTTCTAAATATTTGTCTGAAGATTAGCCCCACTCTTACAGCCCCTGAGAAGCATCTTTGATTTACTTACAATGCTTGACATGGCAAAGATAATCCTGCAGAAGGCAAATGAACACAAATTTAGATGTGCTGTTTGGCTTTCTTTGTTGCTTTGACAGGAGGCAGCATATTGGCAGTGATGTTGGAGAAATGAGTATAGGGTCATATTAGACAAATTGCTTAACACCCTCCCACCTCCCCCCTCCCTGAGCATCATTTTAAATTCTTTAAAAAACCTCCTCATCCTGTGAAGCTTTTAGGATGCACTTTAGAAGTCCACGTGGAATAATTTTCCGTGTGTCTGTGAGACAGTTGATGTGAGTCTCATTGTATTTAAAATTATGGTCCTGAGATGGAACTTTCTGCTTGTTGCTTGTCTGACATCAGCTATTAAAATGCAAGCAAAGCTTGGCAGGTATAAATTTGAAGAAGAAAAGAAATTAGGTAAGAATATGAGGATTGTTAATATTAATCAGCTAGTTGTGGAGGAATGGTGGTTTACCTGCAGAAGAGTTCTGCTGGAAAAACAAACAAATCAGGCTTGGGGTGGTCAGTTCCTTACAGACACCCCTTGGTGCACTTCTGGTGACCAGAAAGGAAAGGAGAGAGAGAGTTATCAGGGCTGGCAAACTGGAAACATGGACTGGCCATTGCACTGGCTTGCAGATTTAATGGTGTGAGCAGAAATGAATTAGTATAAAAGTAAGCCTGTATTTGTGATGATGATGAACATCCATATTTCTGTTTACCCTTGATTGCACCAGGTATAACAGCACAGAATGGTGAAAATTGTCAGGCATGTTAAGCTGAAGGATTTGGTGTGAGTTTGGGATTCAGCAGAAGTCAGTTTCTTGGCACAGATCAAGTTCATACTTAGTGTAGTTTTCATTTATAATCTCCACAGCATCCCAAACTTTTTGTTTAGCCGGTGAAAATATAATCAGCGTAATATATTCTCTTACTGAATTTTAAACAAGACCATTAAAACTCCTTTAACGTGCTAAAGTAAGCTTCAGAGAGGGTTTCCATTTCATCTTTGCTGAGCTGAGGCTGTAGCACTCCTTGCCTTTGCACCACAGTGAGAGGCTGTCAATAATTCAATAGCCATGGCCTTGATGGGCCAAGGCCTAACTTAGACTTTAAACAGAGCCAAGCAGCTTGTCAAAGTGTGATGTGCTGTCAATGCATGACTGATCTATACTGCATGAATTCTCCCCCAGCTCTCGATGTATCCCTGGGAATAAAAAGAAAGCAGTTTCAGAAGTAGACCTAGTGTGTGAAACACCTGTTTGTTTGGAATTTTTAATGAGGGACAGTTGTGTTAGTAATGAAGCTCAATGAAGTCATTGCATTTTTGCTTGGAGGACCCACACTAAATTCATCTCTAATGGCATTGGTGTGTTGTCACTTCTGTCAGGAAAAGGAGTCACGGTATCTGCAAATATGTTAGTGCCTTAGAGCAAGTTCATTTAGAGCAAGACTTAATAACTAATGACAAGTAATCCAAATGTTTAATCCAAATTACCTATTTGCATCTTTCAGTTTTATTGATATTATGCTGTTAACACTCAGTTTTGCAGTAATGAAACCTTATCAGAGCTATTTGTTTTCGGATTTTCCCCCACACAGTAAGCGACATATATGATGCATTCACATCCTTTCTAAGTGCTCTACACTGAAGTTGCTCATATTTTATGGTTTACATGGAAGCTGAGAGATCACTTGTTTTTCTAAGAAAATAGTTGAGAAAAAAAAAAACTAGAGCTAATGTGGCAAAGAGTCGTATTCCACTCCTCTCACACTTTATAGTTAAATTTAAAAGCAGAATTATATCTAAGGTGGCTTTGAAAAGCTGCTAGAAAGATTACATAAAGTTTTACAATATTTGTCTGAGAATCAAAAAGCTAGTGTTATTAAATGTATATTTATTTATATTTCAAAGCTTTTGAATTTCAGTTGTGTTGCTAAGCTGCTTTTTTGATAAATTTTATTGGTTTTTAAAGGACAAAAGTAACATTGTTATTCTCACTCTAAATGCATTTGTATTGCCATTGTCTCCTTTACAAATTCGTGTCTTATGAAGTTTCCATATCTGCAGTAGGTTTTATGAGACATGTAGGATTGCAGCCTTCAGGTACATTTTTAATGCAGACACAAGAGAATAATAGAAAAATAAGCATGGCCCTTTTAATGTTTTCAAAATGCTGGAAAATTGCACAGTGGATTAGATAAAGTGGGCTGAGGTTTTTTTGGTAAAGCTTGTTTAATTTTAAATTTAAGCAGCTTGCTCTGTAAGTTCTCATTTTTCAGAAAAGTTGATTTCATTACTTGGGTTGCATTAATGGTGTTTCAGCTTTCATCCTGTGCACAGTGAAGCAGAGGAAACTGTACAAAATATGGTTAATAATGTTTCTAAGACTTTATTTTAATGTGTGGGTGCCTCTTACTCAAGCATGTAAATGAATTGAAGCCCCCACTTCAGACTGCTGAATGGAGGGACAGCCACTTTTTCTCTAAAATGCTGTCAAAAAGGGGAATTGTGCTTTCCTGTTGTCTAAGCTGCTCCTTGAACTACCCATTAAATGGTCCTGCTCCCTTTTGGTGCAGAGTGGGGTTGGTTTGTTTGACTCAGTGCTGAGCATGGTGTGCAGGGCTGATGTTCTGTGCCAGGGCTTGTGTTGATGCTGGGTAAGTGATGCTGTGCCTTGAGCAGCCAGGAAAGGGCCTTTGCATGAAACAAACTTCACAGCCCATCAGTTTACCTGAGTGTCTTGAGGTGCTGTGTGCTCATGGCACTTGACAGAGTGCAGAGTAATTATATTGCTGCAACACTTTTCATGGCAATAATTTTTTTTTTTGTTAGGAAAGGTTGTGCATGTCAGATTTTATAGTCTTTGACAGTTTTGGCCTGTGATCTTCCAAATAATTAGTTCTTCCACATTAAATAAATACTTTTGACTCTGGCTGCATAGTTGGACAGAAGTAAGGAAAGCAAAATAATCTTTTTTTTTTTACATTTTATTTTGACTTTGAAAAATGCTGCAGCCTTGATGATGTGCTGCCTTGGGTGACGGGCTGAAGACTGTCAATGAGATTGTTACACACCATCAAAAGCTGAGCACAGAATGAACTTGGCAAGAACAAGAAACTATCCTGTTTGTAGTGCTGTGCGAGGTGAAAATACATTATTGAATATTAGCACACTTGTACAAATGTAAATGAAAACCATTCTTGTGGGATTGCAGTGGAATGAGGGGCTGCTTCTCTTGGACTCTTGGTCACATTCTTGTTTTTTTCTGGGCAAGTAGAATTTGGTTGGTTTTGAAAGGTGATCTGTGGAATTGTTGGAACACACTTGCCATGCTGGCAGATCTTTGCTCCCCCAAATTCAGTCAGGCACTCCTCAGAAGCCTGATGCATATCTGGGCATGGATCTGTGTCTGAACAACTGTACCATGCCCATGGCAGCAACTTTTGCTAGAATTAAGCTCTTCTAAGACCATTTTTAGCACGTGACATTTGAGGCTGGCTCTCCATGAATTTGTTCCTTCTCCTGGTGCACAAACTGGCCTGTGCAGGACTCACAGCTTTTATCATCACAGGTCTCGGGGAGTGGAAATCCATCCTGGCGGACATTTGCAGTTCTCTTTGTATGTGACAGAGGTTAAGGAAGCTCTGCAGTCACCCCAGGATCACCAGTCTTCAGAATTGTGGATAATTTGCAAATTCTCTTGTATTTGGGCTACTTATTACCATACCTAAATTTGGACCTCTAATCCAGAGGATGTTAGTGAGATCATCTGCTGAGATGTTAGTGAGATCAGCTGGTGCTCATGGCAAAAGTAACTTTTGCAAATGACAGAAGAGGTAAACAACCTCCAACCCCCTGCCTTTATCTAAACAATTTTTATTATTAAGGAGAAAGGAAATATTTTCTGAGGGTTTTTTCTCCTATCCTTTTTTTTCTATTTTAAAAAATAATGTTTTTCATTCATGCCTATTTTAGCTACTGAAAGGTGCTAAAACCATCAAATGAAATAGCAAATGCACTCTCATGTGACTGAATCCTAGGGCGTGTGTATCTGCTACTGTTAGCTCTGCACATGTTGATTTCTCTTTGGATTTTAGTGTATGTTTGATAGTTACTCACAGTTCCTTTTGCTATTGTACTCAGAAGAGAATCCTCTGGGTTTCCTGACGCTGCCTTTCCACACAGCACCATCTAAGCCCTACAAATGAACAGGAGTTCATTCTCTTAGCTTTGGAGTACAGAAGGAGCTGCATTTGGTGTAGCATGAGTTTGGAAACAGCCTTGCTTATCATTAGAAGCTCTGTATCTGGGAAGCACAAGGAGCTGCAATGGCTAGGTGAAAGTGAATAAAAATGAGGAGACTTGCAAACTGCTTTTGCTCCAGGGCTGGTTTTAATGAGCTTGTCCCTAATGAGTTGTCCCTGCAACTAGCTTCAGGCCTAAACAGATGAGGCAGGGGTTCTGCTAAATTTTTGATGGGATTTGCACTGGTTTTATGAGAAAGCAAGCAGTAGAGAGTGCAAAGTTGTGTCATGAATCTTTTACGAGAGTGGATTGTTGTCCGTCTTGTCAATAGGGATTGTAGGGCTTGATTGCTAATGGAAGACATGCCACATGCTGCTTGTGCTGACAAACTGCAGAAACGAGCAGTGAGCATGGCCAGGGAAGGTTTGGCGTGTCAGGAGCAGGGCCCTGGTGGCCAGGAGCTGATGCCTTCCCCAGGTTCCTCTCGCTGATGTTGCTGATCAGTGAAGGGTGGTGGCTGCAGCCAGGTGTGGTCACTGCCACTCAGGCCTGCAGGGACCACCTTGTGTTTGTTCTGATGCACAGATGGAGTAAAAAACTCATTCAGCATTTCATGTTTCTGTGTTCTGAGGCTTGCCCTGGTAGTCTAAACATGGATTTCTCGTTGCGTTCTCTTAGTAGTTTGTTGGCTCTGGAAAAAAGAACATTTTTTGACATTCTCTCCAATTAGAGTGGTTCTTTTTGATGTTTCCGTTCTGACTATTATTACTATTAAGAACTATCTAAAAAAGTATTTCTTAGGTTTGACTTATCCAACAAGATTAGGTGGTTACAAAAATGTGGTTTAACCTCCTTTACTGAAATTCACATCAGCTTTTGACATTCAGGCTACAGTGTGAAAGTTTGACTGCTTGAAAGTTTTGTTTCCATTTATTTATATATTTTTATGAAATATTATCTGGCAAGTGTAGGAAAAACATATTTTCTTTGAAAAGTGGTGTTTCTAAAACGAATTAACATTTTACATTGTTCCTCAAGTGCAATTTGACTCCTTGTCTTTTATATAATTTTCTTTTAAGTTATATGGTGGAAAGAAGATAAATACATATTGTTGGAGGTTTGCAAAGTTAAAATAAAGACTACTTCAGTTTAGTGGGAATAAAAATTAAAAGAATTAACTAAGATATAATTCTTTTTAAATTATGTTACTCCATTAAGTTGAGCAACTGATTAACAATTGCATTACCATCTTCTCACTTTTTACAAGTATAAATTGCAGAAATGCATTCATCAGGTAATTCAAAGATTATCCTCTTTAATATATATTCATGTCTCCATGGTACTTAATTGAAATTCAAAGGCATGGTAAATGAAGCCAAGACTTAGTATGTCATGTACAACATTTTCTTTTCCTGTGTTTTAATTTCATCCTCTCTTTTGCCTGCTGCTATTTCTTATTTCTCCCATGCATACATTGTTTTTGTTTTTTTTTCCTAATCTAATTCTCACTTATTTCTTTTTCTATTACTTGGTCTTTAAAAGGTAAATAGAATGAGGAAATGGTATGTTCACATGAGAAAAAACTGCAGAAAATTACTAAAATGGCTTGACAAAGTAGTGGGGAGGACCTCAGAACATGGTAACACAAATATGTGTGGTAATAGAGAAGAGAAAATGAGTCAATATGCTTGTAAAGGCTGTTCTTAACTAAAACCAACTTTAATAGATGTAGATACTGTGTCAATGTAGGCAAAGTGACCTTACAAGACATTTGCTGTGGCATCAACTAGAAATGATAGATCTGTGAATAAAATGAGATGATGAGCATCTGAACCAAAATTTCAAATGATTTCATTCCAGTTTTAGCAATGTTTCACATTTTCTTTGTGTAATATCCAGAGCAGTCCAGAATTTTTCACATCAAGGTTCTAATGAACTTTGTTTCATGAACTATGTATAATGAGTAACAAAATTTCACTCTAGGGTTTTAGTAAATGGTGTATAACTTGTGCTCTCACCGTTGCATTTTAGAGCCAAGTCAAGTAGCAGAGTTCCAAACCTATTTTTTCCACTTTTACAATAGGTCACATCATACTGCTTAACTGTTCTTCCTCAGATATCCTGAGTACTTTGCAAGTGTTCAGCCTATTTTATCACAGCTCTTCCCTGCTTGCCTCCTGCTGTGTCTGCATTTGTTTTTCTTACAGCTAGAAATTAAACCAAGCAATTTCTGCTGAATTTGCCACAGATATGCGGTTTTAAATACAGGAACAGAATTTAGGAGATGTGCAAAAAAATGCTCTCTTATTGATTCAGATGGATAATATAACTACTTTGACTGAGGAGAAAGTCTGCCCTTCATTTTAAAATTTAGAATTTCAGCTCTGTCTCCAAATCAGTGTTTGAAAAGCTTAATGGGAATCAAGTTCTCCTAAGTTTTCTCTGGCTCAAAAGCAAAGCAGCAGGGGGAGAGAGGTGTCATCACAGAAGCATTTAACACTCTTCAAAGACACAAGGAAATTCTTCTAGATAAAAGCAAAACATGAAGTCAGGTTTTCTTCTGGTCAGGTCATTTCTGAAGAAGAGTAAAACAATCAGCTTCTGTTGCTTCTGTTTTGATTAATGTGATTTTTCTTGGTGATTTCAAGCGCTGCTCTCAGCCAGCCCCGAGAGCAGGATCACAAGCACAGGGAAGCATTCCCACGTTCTCTGGGGAGCACAATGGCAGCTGCTCCAAAGGACAGGGACTGGAGGCACACTTCAAGGGAAAATAATCCTTCTTTCCCATTAATTAGAGCTGCTTTTGGAGGGGTCGATTAAAGAGGAGAAGCAGCTTGGAAACTGCGCGTTCAGGTGCGTTGCTGCTCAATTTCACATTCTTGGGTTCCTACACAGACCTGAGAGGTTCCCCCTGCCCCAGCAGTGCCTTGGGGTGCTTGGCAGGCAGGTTTGCATCCCCTGGCTGGGGCAGGACTTCCTGAGGGTTTGTGGATTTCCTGAGATCCATGGGGATCACTTTGGGGCAGATCTGTGCTGCTTCTCCTCCCAGGATCACTTTGGGTCACTTTGGGGCAGATCTCTGCTGGCTTCTCCTCCCAGGATCACTTTGGGTCACTTTGGGGCAGATCTGTGCTGCTTCTCCTCCCAGGATCTGTGGTTTCACCAGGAAGGATGTGGGTGAAGCTTTTTTCCCTGGTGAGCTGGGGTGTGCCTCATCATCCTCAGCAGCTCAGGCTGAGATATTAATCTCAATACTATATTAATTAATAATACACAAACAGGTGTTTGTGCAAACTAGAGCCTTCTAAATACATTTGCATTCTTGACACTCAGTTTCTAAGTTCAGGGTTATTCTTTTCCATTACAGTGTCTGATGTCAAATGTCAACTAAACCCAGGTACACAACCCTGAACTCTTTTTCTTTTTGTCAAATGAGCAGAATATTGCCAGAAGTTGTAATGGAGGAAAGAAAGCACAACCTAAACAAGAGCAACATCAAGCCAAAGTGAAGAAGAATAAAAATATTAGAGGGAATCTCAGGCAGTCTATGGAGGTCACTCAGTGACACACTCTTTGTCTTCCAAAGATATAACAGGCAAAAAAAAGGGAAAAAAAAGGTGTTTAATCTCTCCTACTTGATGGTTCCCCCCTTAATTACTTCCCCCTTGAGACTTTTCCAACCAAGTCCTCTTGTCTCACCTGGCAATTTTTATAGAGCCAAATTCTCAGAAGAGATGATGATTGGCTTTTAAAGAGACATTTACTTTTTGCAGGGCCTCAACAGAAGCAAGAAACTAAGCTGTGTTTTTAAATTTGTCCTTTATTTGGAGGCTGAATGAATGAATATGAATTTGCTCATTCCCAGCTAAGACACAAATGAGGTTTACAAGCTGAAGATTGTATTCTTCAGTCACGTGGGTTTTTTGGGTTTTGTTTTCCTGCCTGTGCCTTGTTAGAAATGTTCAGCGTTTGCCTTTTCCTGTTCTGTCCTGAGAGATGGTTGTCATCAGAACAGCAGCAAAAATCAGTGCTTCATGTATAGCATTTTAGCATAGTCCTAAATTAATTTTAACAATAAAAAAGAGTCCTTCACTTAGTTACAGCATTGTGTTTCATTTAGAGGTGCAACCTGAGGTATCATTTTGCTCTCTAACACTAAGTGAACTTAGGTTTGGATTTTTTTGATGAAGTTTCTTTTCAATCAGCAGGCAAAACTTACCATTGCCATGTCAATTTAGGAGCTGGAAAAATTACAGTAGATTCCTTCTTTTTGTCCCTTACTGCAGTAATTTTGTAACTTTGGCCTTTTAACTGTACAAGAAACCTTCCTCTGTTCTCCTCGTAGGGACAGGGTTTACAAATAGAGCAGATGTTTTATCTTAGAAACATGTTAAATAGGGTTTTTTTGGCTTATGCAAGTGCCAAATGCCCATAGTTTGACAATAATTTTAATATATTGGTTATCTTTCTTTCATATACATTTCTCCTCAACTTTAGTGTCTTTTAAATACTGAACAACACCTTGAGGATTTTCTTTAAAATGAATTATACCTGTGTATGCTAGGCTGTGTTCTAGCCTGTGTTAAATGTAAAGCACCATAACTTTGGTGAAATCATGGAAGATTTGTGTCACATGTAAAGATTTTCAGGCTGTAGATTTCCATTTGTAGGTTTCAAACAGCTCCTGACTAACTCTTGGACTGACAACACAGCAACATTTTTTGTCTGTCAAGCAGACTGGCCCCAGTGAGCCGCCGTTCTGCAGAGCAGCCTGGTCCAGAGCTCTCCCAGGCCTCTTCCCTCCATCCCATCACAGCACACAGGGATATGCACAGAGGAACTGCAAATTCAGATGTGTTCTTAGGTGTCTGAGGGTGTGGATAGGGGTGATCTGCCTTCTTCACAAGTGTCAGAGCAGTCTGAGCAAGGCAGAACAGAGGCAAACTCGACAAGTCCGGGTGTTCCTGGTGTCTGCTCCTTCCAGCACGATTCCTTGGAAAGTGGCCTTTTGGTGAGGCACCGGGGCTATCAAACCACTCAGCTCTTTGCATCATAGTACAAGTGCATGTTGTGGTGCTGCTGATGAAATTAGGTTTATTAACTTTGTTAGCTGATTTTGCTTTCTTCCCTAGGAAGGGGCTCCCTGGGCATTGCAGTGTGAGAGTGCTCCATCACAGCCACACACAGCCTGCACCAAATCCTTACCTCGCTCAGCCGAGCCCACTGGCCAGCCCTCCTCCCCACCTCCCAATTCCCTAATCTAATCTAGCTCTGTGGGGTTTATGGGGGTTCATTTAGGCAGCAGAAGCTGTGCTGGCATTGTTATCCGTGCCAGCAGCACTTTGTACCATCTGGGTACGGAAAGGAGAGGTTAGTGCTACCACGGAGAAAGATCTTTATTCTATTACTAAGCCAATATAATTCAAGAGTGGCTGCAGAGCAATTGGAAACTGAGAAATGGGCAGCTCTGTAGTTCTAGTGAAATGTCAAAGTATAATGAAACAAGGGAAACGTACTGCTTGGTGGTGTGAGCCAAGTTGCAAGCAGGTGGCAGCAGTAAATATGTATATAAATAACAATATGGATGAAATGTCAAGGTTTCCAGCTGGCTTTGTAAAGGCATTTCAGGAATATTATAGTTAGAGTAACAGCACAGCGTGACCACTCACTACAAATATGGATCATTTCAAAATGCATATATTTACATTAAGGGCTCAGGTGTCCTCAGGAATTATCATGCTTAAAATTTAGATTTTGGTCAAAAACAGCCTAAGAGTTTGGGAAGCCCCAAACCACGCTGCTTTATGGGAGAGTTGCTTCCATCTGACACCTTGTTACTTCATGCAATGAAAGTGGTTCTACCTTTTAAAAATTAATGACATTAAGACAATGTGTGAATAATGTTACTGAGCTGTATGTGCAGAGCTGTCTGCATGCCAAGCCTCTAAACTTGCATGGGATGAAAAATGCACTCAGGGCCTTTTCTGGCTGGGACAGAAGCTCACACACAGAGACCTTTCAAACTGGAGAGCAGAAACTGTCAGTGTCCTCTTTAGGACACCAGAGTTCTACCTTCTGCTATCAGTTCAGTGATTTTATTAGCTTTGAGGAAAGAAGTTCTCTATGGTCAACATTATAGAGGTTTCACAACATTATAGAAAAAGAAGAAAAAGCATTCTAAAATAGATGTTTGTTTTTGTGTTTAGCATGTGGCTGTTCATTCCACCTTCTCTGAAATAGCTCTGACATGTTTCAGAAACTTGCAACTCAAATATTCCTAGTTATGTTGCAAGCAAGTGACATATTGATTGGAAAAGTGGATAATGACAGTGACCCCTTAACAAAGCTTCTAAAGCCAAATGCATTAGCAGTTGTTAAACAACACCTGCATTTTATTTGCTGTGTTGGTCCTTTAGAGAGCAGCATTAGCCTTGCTTTGGGCTCATCCATGTGTCCTGAAGATCAAGAAACTTTGTTTACATTCCAGCAATTTGTAAATATGAGATGAACACAAATTTTTCAACATATTATAGGAGTAATTTAGATTTATGTCAAAGGCTAGGACATTATTCTCCAACACTGTTGCCTTTATTAGTTTAAATACTTTTAAAAGACAAATAATGAAATGATGAATTCATTAGAACTAGAGACTACCAGTCCACTAGCAGGAATTAGTACAGTAGGGGCTGATAAATTACAGACTGGGGTTGTCAAAATCATCTGAAACTGGTTATTGAGTTTTTGTAACTAAAGCAGATCTCCTTATAATGCAGAGTCACTTAAGCACATCTGTTACATTGATGTATCACTAGTTTTATGGACCTGGATTAATTCCAGAGTAAACAGTGAACACTCTGCTGAAAGGCTGTAAACAAAGACACAAGTCATTCATCCTGCAGTCCCCAAGCAGGATTTGCCAAGGGGCTGAGTGCCTCGAGTATTTTACCTTTTTTGGTGCAGCAAGATGCTACAGTTCTGCATTCTGTAATGCTGGGGGTGGCAGGGGGGAGGTGGCAAGGTTTTCTCCTTTCATTACTTATGGTTAAATTTGCCTCCCTCTAGGATTGAAATGCTCTCAGTCCTGAAGTTGTTCCAGGAGTTTATGAAGTGTTGTGAATTTGCTAACAGTGAAATCTGCAGTTTTCCAAAATCCAAGTCACCCAAAGTACAGGTACCCAATGAGGAAGAGATTTTCTAAAACTAATACCATACTTCTGAACTCCTCTTCCAAATTCAGTGTGAGCCCTAGGCTGGAAGGATCACAGGGCCTAAAGCCATTAATTGCACATGAACTGTGTTTAACCTGATTTTAGAGTCCTTTTAGCCATCTTGAAATCTTAGAACATTTTGGAAGTTAAATTAAACATTTCATTTATTCCATCCCTTCCATTTATTCCATCTTGTGGCTTTTGCTTTGACATACCTTCTCCTTTTGGCCATGGTTATTGTGCAGACAGTTATGAAGGGATTAAACTTTTGTTCAGAAATTCACATTGGGAGCAGGTTCAAAAGTGCAAACTAACTTCACTTGTTGTTGTTATTTAATGCATGGTAATGCTGAAAACATGTCCTGAGATGTGGAAATGGCTACATAGTAATGCTATGCACTCTTTATGGAATTGTGGTAGGTAATACCTTTTGTTTTGTTTTTTTTCAGTGTTCAGAGATTTCAAAAAACAGGTTTAAACCCTTTTAGTACAAATGAGCCATTTCATTTGTCACTCCAATCAAATACAAAGTACCAATCAAATACAGGAATGGAGAAGTCTATTTTTTCTTGATTCACGCCCCAAAACTATAGCAAAAAAGCAGAGGTGCAATAAATGGGTTCAGAAGGTCAGGGTATGTAATTTACAGAACTGAGTTTTAAATTGTCTGATGTAAAGAGTCATAAGAATCTTGTTTGTTTAGAACACTTAGAATATCAGACAGGAGAGACTGAACAACAGGTAATTACTACTGAAAAAGAAAAGGCAAACCCAACTGAATTTTTGGAAGAACTTATTTCAAGTAGTGCTAATTTTAAAGGACTAACAAATTTAAAAGACTAATCTTTTACACATTGAAATAAATCCTTGGATCATTATAGAAAATGTAAAGATGGCTAAGTGAGAAAGAGAATAATTCTCAGTAGCTCTAATGTGAGGGAGAGCTTGGAAATGGTAGAAATTAAGGACTGTAAGATTTAATTTCCATGTGGCAACCTTAAGATGACAAGGAGTTGGTGTAGGGGAAAGCAAGCTCTGGTTTGTGGAGTGTCATATGGGAATTGTTCCATCTTGAGTAAGTGCAGACTAAAAATTGTGAGTTCAGCCTAGGGAAAATGAGGAATAATTTGTAATTTAGGTGTAACTTTAATGGCATTTTCATCTGTTCTTAAAATTATCAGGATAAATTTATTGGGCATCTTCCCAGCACTTAGAATCATAGAATCACTTAACTTATATCTAGGATTTAGATCTAAATGTAACAGTGCTGGATCCATGCCCAAAAAGGAGCAAAATGTGATGTCTTCTGTAGAGATCAGTTTGGGGATTTTAGGCTGGGCTGAATGCAGAGTACAGCCTTGCACCCTAGCCAACAATGGAAAAATTCAGAAATATTTCCAGTTTAAAATCTGAATTCAGAATCTGATTCTTCTTAATTCTGGTAGGTGGAATAAGCCTCAGTGGTCTAAGGATGGTGAATTTTAGCAAAGTCTGAATAAGTCTCTAAAATCCAGATGTCTGTCATATTATTTGTAATAGTGGTAGGTCATGAAATATTAAAGGCATTTTTAAGGATGAATTTATTTTTAGGATTATGTATCTTTAATATCAGTGATCATTAGTTTTAATTGTCCCAAATCTTGTCTAGAGGGATGTCTCTTGTCTTGCACTCTGAGGAGGAAGAGTTAATTTATCTTTACTGGAATTTTACCCAAGGTCTGCAAAAAGGAAAATTATTCTTATCAACAGGGAATTAGTTGAATTGAAATAAATAGGCAGATTTAACTCCAGTTCTTAATGGAGATATACATATATTACATTTATGTATATATATATATTTATAAAATGGGAGTTTCTTTATTTTCCATAACTTAGAAAAGATTTGCTGTGGATGATTCCAATACAGCCTCTGCTTTTAGGCACTCAGAGGTAGCTGTATATCCTTCCAATGTAGCTGTAAATCTACTTATCTATCATTAACATGGATATTTAATGTCCTGGGACAAAGGCACAAGTGACAATTGAGCACTTGGCATATGTGCTCTTGGGTGTGTAAATAATGGATAAATATTTTGGTTCTATTCAGCTGATCTATACAGCAATTGCCACTTCCTGCTGCAGATTTTGCAGCACATTAGAACCTTCCTCTGGCATCTTTCAAAGCTGCCAACTGAACACAGCTCCAATACAAAGTAACTGGAGTGGGATTTGTGAGTGTCATGAATTTTTAGCTGTTTATATGCTATTTTTATAACCAAGTATTAAATAAGACACCAACGCTTGGAACTCGGTTTAAATGAGCGCAGCACTCAGATCAAAGGAGGGAACTCTCTCCTGAAAGGACAGGTCACTGCTTTTCCCTCAGAAGTGATCAAAGCTGCCTTCATTGAGGCTGTGGTTAAACACTGCTGCAGCATCATGGTTCTTAGGGTTTTTTTTTCCTTTCCACATCATTTTGCTGTACCCCCTACAAGGGCAGTCAAGGACCTCCTAGAAGAAAGGACAGCGTGTGTGGCAGAATTCCCCATGTGGCTCCAGCACATTTGGTTTAAACATTTCGTATTCATATTGAGTCCCTTTTATGCTGGTTTTATGCTGATTATACCTAGAGGCTATTAAATGTTAGCAGATACTTTATATTTGCGATATTGAATGCAATACATGGCATGAAATTCTTTTAAGGGGGGGATGTTTGACATGGAGCATGAACATATTAAAGGGATGTACTTCCAGAAACTCATAGAGGTTGAGGGCAATTTTTGTTTTTTTGCTCTTTTAACTCTAGCTGTAGCTTGTGGCTCTGAGGTGGGGAAGATGAGGTAAATTTTAACCATTCATTCCTGTGACTTTTCTGCTTTGAAATGTTAACCCACAGAAGTTCATGCAGATGATGATATTTGTTTGCTCAGGCAGTCCAGAATATGATTTTAAGGACTATGCTGAGAGATCTAAAGCTGGTTCTATTTTATGATATTCTCTAGAACTATTTCAGTTGACATACTGGAGGTATGAGGTTGAATGGAAAGGAGTACTGAGCAGAGTCTGATGTGAATAAAATGCTGGGTATTTCTGAGCTTTCACTGAGGAAAGTTCTTAACCTGGTTGTAAAATAAGATTTTCCTCTGTGGAGGGAGAGAGCAGCATATTTGGAGTATATGTAAAAATAGAAAGAAAAGTTCAGTGAGCTGAATTTTAGTTTTCAGAGCACCCCAGGAGCTGTAACCTGACAACAGGCATGTTGGAGGTAACCAGTATAATTTGTTTCTTCAAGGAGAAGAGACAGGGATGTGTTCTAGGCAGGGTTGTGGACCAGTTCCCAAAAGAGTCTGAAAGTTCTGGAATTTTTCACTTGCTCCTTGCCTTTATGATCAAGAATAGGCCTTCTTTAAAGTGAAGGAAATAATACAGATATATTCACATAATATATTACTTCCACATTTTTCTACAGCAGAAATGTAAAATAAAGATGGCCTGAGTGTTATTTCTGTGATGTGGGTGGCACACACCTTTAGACAAGGTGGTCATTGAGATGAGAATTAATATATTATAAATCTTGTTTAGGATTTCAGAACTGCCAAAGTCCTACAGGGATAAAAATTTTGTGAGGCTGAAAATAGCATTCCAAAAGTTAGTTAGCCTGTTTTAAAATGTTTTCAATAACTTTTTAATCCTATTCTTAGATATTTAGAATACTTAAGTTTGAACTTTTTAGAGTGCTGATGTTGCTTGTATGTGCTGTCAAATGTCAAAAAAGAGAATTTCAGTTCCTGTTTGTAAATTGGTATTATTGGATCTGTGTTGCCTTGCACAAATCATGAAGCCTCTCCATGCTTCCTTTCCCATATTTGAAATGGATACAACATGATTTTTTTTTTTTTTAATTAACATTTCTCAGCAAAACTGGTGCATACTCCAGGGGGGTGATGAGCTGGGAAGATCCTTTCCGTTTGGCTGTGGAGGGGGCAGAGCACCTGCTTTTCCAAGCTGGCTTTGGTGTTCCTCTTGAAGCAGAGGAGTGGGACAGGCTGCTGGGAGCTGCAGGCTCCTGAATCCCCTGGGATGAAGCCCAGGGAGGTGAGAGAGTGCAGGGAAGGCAAATGCACTCCCCTGGCTCTCACATCTCTGTGAGAGCTGCCTCTGAACAATTCAGTCATTTCAGGTCTACTGAAAGTTGAGTAAAAAGTGGATTTTTTTTTTCTGGTTTGCTGTAAAAAGGAGTAAATGTAGCACATTTCAATTGTCATTGAAGAGATGTTCTTGTGCTCTTGCTGTAAATGGTAGAATAGGCTTGATGGGTGTTCAGAGGCTGGGAAAAAAAAAAATACAAAACAAAGGGCTCCAGAAATCTGAACCAGAAAATGCTGCCTTTGTGTTCTTCTTCTAAAGGAGCTGCTCTTTATAACTTTTGCAGATGCCTGCCATGATAGAAAACCATCTTTTAAAGGCAGCAGGAACCACTTAAATCATGTGTATAATTATTTCAATCAAATATTAAGCTGGTATACAGCAGTGTTCTGTAAGAGAGCACTATTTGAGAAGCAGGTTCACTTGTCACTCTTGTGTGCAGGTTTTTCACTTGTGAGGACAGAAAGGATTTTATGCTTTCAAGCTTTTAAAACCTTTTTTTCCTACTTTCAAATTTAAAATTCCAAGCAATGTGATAATTTGAAAAATAAAGCTAAGAAATGCATTGATGCTGTTGCCACCTACAAACCTGAATCTTTGCATGATAAGTTCTATTTCCCTTTTTGAGCATTTTTTTTTCTTTTTCCTTCTTGTTGTATGCATCCCTTTGCATCAAGGATCACTAACTTTAGACCTGTCCTCAGGTGATGCCTTGCCCAGGTGTAAGAATCCACAATTCTCATAGGTGGAGAAGTGCACACTGTATGGAAAAACAGGATTGTGTCACACCAATTTTACTTTTTTTTTTTTTTAATTTTATTTTTACTTTGTCTTTGGAAAGAAAGTATTTAGGGACTTAATTCAAATTTCTAAGGAAATGCTAAGCTGTTAAGTCTGAAGTGTCTCAGACTGTTAAAAGCTGCAATTCTGATCTCTTTGTTTTTACCTCCATTTCCTTCCTTTTTCTTCACAAATCCCTTCAGAAAGATATTTTGGAGCTCTTTCCAAGAAGTATTTATTTTTCTGGTACCTGATGCATCTCCAATTTCACCATTTTTATATTAATATGAAATTTGCATCTGCTTCCTTAAATTTAATCTCCAAAATGCCTTTAGGATATCCCTATAATGCATACAAATACATACATATACATACAAATGCATACAAATACATACAAATACATAAAAATGCATACATATACATACAAATACATACAAATACACACATATACATACAAATGCATACATATACTTACATATACATACAAATACATATACATACAAATGCATACAAATACATATACATACAAATGCATACATATACTTACATATACATACAAATGCATACATATACTTACATATGCATACAAATGCATACATATACATACAAATGCATACAAATACACACATATACATACAAATGCATACATGTACATAAAAATACATACAAATACATACATATACTTACAAATACATACAAATGCATACATATATATACAAATACATACAATTATATACATACAATTACATCCAAATACATCAGGAAAATCTGTTGAAGTGGAAAGAAGGTAACAAGCTGTGTCTGAGAGCTCTGGGATTAAACACATCCAGCAAAAATATTTGACAGAACCTTTGAACATCCAGTTCAACAACAAAAAGAAGGAAAATATCCCATCTGCTGTACCCTGTTTTTTATCAGGATGCAGGAATGACAAGTGCAGTGGTTCACTGCTGGAGACACAGCCTCCCCTCAGTCTGAGGGGTGGGATTTGGCTGTTCTGGTTCATTTCTCAGCCTGATTTCTGAGATCAGCACCTGCCAACACCCGTGCTGATGGTTTGGTATGGAACAGAGAGAGCCATGTCCTGAGCAGAGCCGGATTCAGATCTTGCAGTAAGTTTGCTGTGCCATGTGTCAGCTGCATTCAGAGAGTGCCTCTGGTAAATTGTTCCTCTCTTTCAGTCACCATTTCTTGCAGTGTCTTAATAGCAAAATACACATTAAAATCTGATCTTTATAAACTTTGGAACTATTTGCAATGAAGCCTTGACGTGCTGCTTTCTCTTTAGACACGTGTTGTATATGTTGCACCTCTTTGCCAGTCCAGGTTATTACAACAGCATAAAACTGTGGACTGGTTAACAGGGATTCAGCCTAACCTGGTTAAAATAGGGGGGGGTTTTCTTAGGTTTTACCTTTTTTTCAAGCATACCTAGTTTAGTCTCAGCCTCATAAATACATCAGGAAACTGTGTTGAAGTGGAAAGAAGGTAACAAGATGTGTCTGAGAGCTCCAGGATTAAACACATCCAGCAAAAATATTTGACAAAGCCTTTGAACATCCCCTTCAACAACAAAAAGAATGAAAATATCCCATCTTCTGTACCCTGTTTTTTATCATCATAGGTACATAAAAGAATACACATTTTGCAAATGAATTGAAATAGGATCCTATGTGACCTACCTTAAATTTGAACCAAGCTTGAAGTGTACTTAGATTAGAATTGGTGACAATTAGAATTCTTGAGAACTTTAAATCACGTATATTGAGGTCAGATAAACATGACAAGAAGTCCAGATATCATTACCTATTTATAGACTTTACTGTGAAGCTTAGAGACAATAAGGAATTATGCCCCAATTTTGGCACCATGGAATAAGGGTGAAGGTTCCAGGTTTTTTTCCTATAAAGAAAAGTTCTTATTCAATATTTATGAATGAAATATTCACAAACTGATTTTGTGTGCCCACTGGAACCACTTGGATTTCTGGTGTTGGTCAGAGAAGTTGAGCAAATCTATTTCACCAAGAACACGTGTGAGATCTGTGTTTGGTGTGATAAATCATGTAGGATGAGGCTCTGGGAAAATTGTTCTTTTTAATGTGGATCTGTCTTGGTACTTTTTTTGCTTTTATGCCTGCTCATGGGGCTTTGAGACATTTCATAAAACTTGCCATGAGATGATCATGGGAGATCCTGCAACATCTGCTCATGGCATCTTCCTCCTCCTGTGAGAAAAAAAAATTCTAAACAAAACCTACTTATTTGGATATCAATGCTTATTGAAGTTGCTTACTGCTTATTGAAGTTGGGATGAAATGCTGCTGCTGCTTCTCCTGGTTTCTGTAGAATGCTCTGAACTGAGAGCTAAAAGCATTGCTTTTACACTGATTTTATTTTCAATAATTTTTTAAAGCTGTTGCTGGTAACTAGCTAAAAGTTTACCCTTTTATAGCGCTTTTATGACCAGTGTAAATAATTTTCTATGAAGATTCCCTAAAGAAAATAAGCAAACTATAAAATTTGGAAAAACTTTTTTTTTAGATCCATAAGAAAAGTTATCATCTGGAGGGTTTTATCACATGAATGATTGAAAAATACTGTAGAATATATTTTAAAATTATTTAAAGGTCATCACTGCAAACAAAGTGGTTTATTAGAATGTTATGATCTATATATATTTGGATGAAATATGTCAGATAGAAATAATTTTTTCCTCATGTCTGAAGTAAGCACACATAATTAACTGTGGGAGATTTCATCTGTCTCAAAAGAAAACTTCTGGGCTGAGAGATACCTAAGTATAAGTAGGAAATTTCTTCATAGGAAAGCAAAGATTTTTAATCATCACATATAATAAATATTTAGGTCTTAGACTTTATGAGGCTGCATGGTAAAGGAAAAATTAGGGGCACTTGCAGATGTTCCTTAAACCTAAATGTAAACTTCCCACGTTGTTATGGTGGAGCCATGGTGGATCCCCACACAAACAATGAGGATTGAGCATTTTTTATCACTCCTCCTGCCTCCCTGGTGCTTTCTCAGTCAGGCTTTTCTCACTGGGAAGGGCAGCCCTGTTATTCCCAGGGGGGAAAGTGCCAGTGGAACAGGGATTGGCTGTTCCCAGGTGTGAGAGGTGCCAGTGCAGCAGGGATCTGGCTGTTCCCAAGTGTGAGAGGTGCCAGTGCAGCAGGGATCTGGCTGTTCCCGGGGGGAAAGTGCCCGTGGAGCAAGGAGCTGGCTGCTCCCAGGCGTAAAAGGTTCCAATGCAGCAGAGATCTGGCTGTCCTCAGGTGGAAGTACCAGTGGAACACAGATCTGGCTGTTCCCTGGTGTGGAAGTGCCAGTGCAGCAGGGATCTGGCTGTTCCCAGGTGTGGAAATTTCAGTGGAGCAGGAATCTGGCTGTTCCCAGGTGGAAATTTCAGTGGAGCACAGATCTGGCTGTTCCCAGGTGGAAATTTCAGTGCAGCACAGATCTGGCTGTTCTCAGGTGGAAATTTCAGTGGAGCACAGATCTGGCTGTTCCCAGGTGGAAATTTCAGTGGAGCACAGATCTGGCTGTTCTCAGGTGTGAGAGGTGCCAGTGCAGCAGGGATCTGGCTGTTCCCAGGTGCCAGTGCAGCAGGGATCTGGCTGTTCTCAGGTGGAAATTTCAGTGGAGCACAGATCTGGCTGTTCCCAGGTGGAAATTTCAGTGGAGCACAGATCTGGCTGTTCCCAGGTGCCAATGCAGCACTGATCTGGATTCCCAGGCTCCTTTTGTGGAACTGGGACCAGTAAATGCCCATTCCAGTGCTGCTCTGAATGAACCCCTCTCCTGTTGTTTGCTATGTATAATCTGCTCAGGCATGTACTCACCAATGTTTTCTTGATCTAGTAGCAGCTATTACTGATAGCTGAAGTGATTTCAGCTGTTGAATCTGTTCCCTGTTTAGGAATACTCTGTTGGGGTTGGCTGACTGGTGTCACTGTGCAACTTCCAAAATCTCATGTGCTGCTGGCTGTATTGCTCCATTGAGGTGAAGTGATAGGACCAAGGAAACACAGCTAAAATACATAGAAAATGCATATCTGAAAATAAGAAACAATTTAGATGAAAGGCTATTAGCATAAGACCACTTCTTAAAAAAGAATTTGGTAAATACAGATATCTTGTTAATTATGATTTACTCATTAGGTTCCCAGAAATCTTTCCTACCCTGGTGACCCAGGTCAGTGTAGTTTTATTTGTTTACTTAATGTGAACAGATAAATTGAATTCCCTGATGAAGCCTAAGTGGCACTTAAAGTATTCAGATAAGTGGGTTTTTTTCTAGTGCAAGATACCATTTTTAAAGAGGTTTTCTCAGTACATTCTTAAACAAAAAATAATTCTGAAAAATACCAAGTCAGGGCAAGTTCATCTTGCTGAGGGATGTGGGAAAATTCAGCTTGTTGCCTGAAAAACAGGGGAATGCTGAAAAACAAACTGTTTTCACAATTCAGTTCAAAGTTTAATCACATTAATCCTATAGTAAAATGATTATTTCTCTTGTTGTTCTCATCCCTCTCCTGTCTGGTACAGCCCACAGTGCCAGCAAGCTGTGCTGCCTTTCCTCTCAGGATGGTCACGTGGCAAGGACTGCAAGTGTTTATCTAGGAAAAATGGCATTAAAAATGGCATTACATCTTTTTTTGTTTGCCCCTTTTCAGGTCTGTCTTTATAGGGAATAAACAGAGGAGAACAAGGAGAGGAGCCAGCTCCAGGTGACTGGCCAGCTGCCTGTGGAGCAGCACCAGAAAGTGCTCCACAGATTGCAATCTGAAAGCCATTAATATAATGGATAAAGTCTATGAAGCATTTTAAAACCTCCCTTGCCTATAGTGCTGCATTTTATAAGCTAGGTGACATCAAAAGAATTGGTTCTGGCTCAGACCAACTAATAAAAATGGATAAGGCTTATTTTTATGCTGAATATCAGTAAAAGCACGTGCAGAAGATTACATTTAACATTCTGGCTTTTACCCAGAGCACAAAAAAGTCTATCTTATCCCCATCCATCAGAACAGAATTTGATAGGTTTGGAGACCCCAGATTTTCATCTCCTATCGAAGCATGAAGCAGCAGCTTGGGCTTGCATGGAGATTGTGTGAACATGACATTGCTCACTGTGTTATGCTTCCTTCAACACTGATAAAGAAGTGTGTCTAATTAGCCACAATGTTTAAATAGGATGTTTTCAATTATTGATACTTAAAGCTGATATAAAGCATTAAATGTTGTTGTTGTACCTTTCTACATTAGGAATAATGGAAAGAGATGGAAAGTCTGGCTATTTCCTGTAGGCAAGGTGAGAAAAGCATCTTTCAGAACCCATTAAAAATCCCACCTAGTTGTTTTTGTGCCTATACAGCTTTAATTATTGTTAATTTTTCTAGGTACCACATGTTTATTTAAGACTGATTTTTTTGGTTCAGTAGTCCAGTCTGTACCAGCATTAGCCTCCAGATCTCAACAGCAACCTGTTTATTCTGATCTAGCTTGCCTGACTGATTCCCCAAAGATAAAATTCACTAAGTGAACTTGACAGATTCCAGGCTGTCTCCATATGGCAGGGACTGGGCTGCAGCTTCTGAAGCTGCCTGGGATTTCAAAGCTGCTCTCACCTTATTAAGATGGCAGCAGTTACATGCAAGGCAAGTTCACAGGGCTTGTTTTAATTCTTGTGGTTTCTGCTTGAGACCAATCCATATCATTTTCTGTGCATGTGAATTAGAGCAGGACCAAAGGATGACTTTCTTTTCCAAATGGTGCTTACACCAGCGAGGGATCAGGACTGAAAATCAATCTCAGTTGTTGACAGTTTTTAAGAGGAGTTTAAGTTCAGCAGGTGCTAAATGGACCAGACCACAAGAGATTTCTGAACAAAAGTGATGAAATACTGTGAATCTATTTGTTGCTGGGTCTTTCTTCCCTTTGGCCTTTGTGTAGTGTCACTTGGCTGTTGTTTGGGTTTGTGCTGTTAACAAAATAGTTTTATTGTGTTATATTAAAAATATCAAACCTATATTCTGGCAATATCAAAATATTGAGCCGAATTGCAAGGAGCATTTTTGAGAATGCAGACCAGCTGAGGATCTTCCTGTACACATTTAAATCTGTGTGTGCAGACAGCCATAATCTGTCACACAAAAGGGGTTCTCTCAGATTGACTCAATGCTAGTGAAAGAATGCAGTGCTGGAAACACATGAAGTCATTTATGTGTTATATTACTTGTCATTTAAAAAAACCTTAGATTGATTCTTTGATTGTAATTTTTTGAGTGAGTTCACAGGACTAAAATAATTTACTCTGTTGGGTTTAAGCAGACCATTCTTAAAATCACAACATTAGAAAAAGAGGAATTTAGAAAATGTAGACCAAGTATTATAGGGTGTTAGTGCTTGTTTATGAAATGCAGGCACTGCAAACAACAATTCAGTAAGAAATGACTTTAAATTAGTGTTGTTGTGTTGGGTTTGTTGCAGTTGTACTTTTCTAAGAAAATGAAAGTAGAAGTTGAGGTTTCCCTGATTATTCCTGTTCCTGACTGTCATTATTTCTCAGCAGCATGTGCATACCTGAAAGAGAGATCAAAAATGAGTAACCTTTCTAAATTTCCTTTGTCCTTTTCATAGTCCCAAAGGGACTAAAAGTGATCTGATGTGTGACTTAAAAAAAAAAAAAGAGAAAAAACTCCAAACTTTTGGGAGTTAAGTTTTGTATTTAAATTTAAAGAAGCTGTGTTGACTAGGACAAGCAGTGGTGTGTCATTGTATCTCCCTATGGATTTTGTTGTTTCTTTTTAGAAATAGTGTGTGGTTTTATTTTTTGGTTTTGGTGGTTTTTTCACAGATACCAATTTTAGATTTGGGGGTTCAGTTATGTAGATGCACTGGGGTTTTCTGGTTATTTGTGGTTCTTGTCCTTGCATCCCTTTCATAACAGAAAGTGAGGATCTCACTTGGGAGCCTTTAATCAAGTGCTATATTCCTCCCTTTTCCAGAAAGAGAAGCTCTTGAGGTACCCTGTTCAGCATCTTCACAATTCCCATTTATCTGGAGCTATGTGAACCTCTTTGTGAAAACTGATTTTCTCTCAGACACGTTACATGTTTAGAATCATCTGTGTCATTTGTAGTTTTTTTTATCTTCAGTCAATTTGCATTTAGCTGTAGATTAGTTTGAGGCAATGACTCCCTCTTTATTTGCTTTCTGAGGCAGTTTCTTTTTGTATTGTATAATGTAGACTTGTGCCAAATAATCCCAATAGTATTTGAACTGGGAACAACAGGCTTTACCTCATTACTGTTCCTCACAACATTTGTTGTGCTCTTATGGGCACATGTGTAAGAAATGTCAACCGAGTCATTATTGGGGTGGATGTTCTTCCAGCAGGTGTTTCAAAGGCAAAATTTCAAGTCTGAACAAAAAGAGACCAAATTCCCAGTCAAGAATTTATAATAAGGAAATGGGTGAGCCCTTTCTCTTTGATCTAGTGCAGTTCTCTTTGTTGCCACCCCTCTGTCCTGCTGCAGGTACATGAAAGCAGTTTGGCAGCCAAACTGCTGCACCAGGCAGGGTTAGTGTGCAGGGACTGCCTTTGAGATGGAGCCTTTCATGTTATGCTTCTGCATAAAAAGGCAGGTGGGTTTGATTTTTAACAATACACCACCATCATGTTGTTTAATCTGCTACAAAATCCAGACATCTGCCTTTCTGAGCAGCTGTAGCAGGTACATGCAGTGCCTCTTCCAGACTCAGGTTTTATTTTGCCCAAACCTATTTTAGATTTAAACTCCACAGAGGTGCCCTTTATTTTCCCCCATGTCTTTTCTATGTCATTGATATGAATCACTTGATTGTTGTACATCTCTCATGTTTGTGAAGTGAGCATCTTTTTTTATTTTTAATTTTCCATTGTATGTAGTAGGAATTCCTAATGCCACTGACATGACAGTAAATTGAAATCCATTAATTGACTGAACAATTAAACAGCTTCTCTGCTAAACCTGGATGTTAATGGCCATGGAATGGCATAAAATGAAATGATCAGAACAGGCAGCTGAAGCTCACTCTGTAAACATCTAGGCTGGCTGGAGTGCAGCAGTCTGTGTTTACAGCAGGGCTGGCAGAGGGAGAGGTGTGAGTGCTCATCTGCACCAAGGCGCAGTCTGAGTCTAAGCTGCTCAGAGGGAAGTTTGAAGTTTCATTTGTTTATTTATTTATTTATTTATTTCTTCATTATTTTATTTATTTTCCATCAAATCTTATGAGTTATCTTGGCACTTAAAAGATGGCAGGGTTATACTGGGCTTGAACTGGTGCTGGCATTGCTCAGCAGAAAGAAAAACACACAAGAGGTCTTCAGCACCTCCAGGTTAATTTGGAAAATGCCATCTGACTACAGCTTGGAGAATTTTTTTTATCTTTCTAGGAAGGTTGTTTGAGTTTGAGGTGGCTTTGTTTGTTTGTTTTACCTGCCTATGATTTTTTTGTGAGGTAGTAATAATAAGAAATAGAATAGGTTGGTCACTTGAGATAACCCAGATTGACACCTGTTTTTAACATTTCATTCCCCTGCTTTTTTTCCATTATATGTTATTTTTAGAACATGGTAGGTTAAAATATCAATTGGTTTACATTCATTCATTTAACACTGAAGTGGTGCATCTTTTATGCAATAATGACATACCAAATATGTATGAAAATGTAAGGAGCTCTTTAGTAACACAGAACACACTGGTTTAGGTGATTGTTTACTTTATTGCCACTGTTTGTGAATGAGGTTACCTACAAACATTACTTTGCCCATAATAATGAGGGGACGGAAACAGTTCTGGTTTTTAGGATGGCCTAACTTGTGTGTGAACTACAAAATAAAGAAGTTTTACCGTAGATATTGTTTAGGATTATTTGAAAGCTGAGGTTCGTGGTGCAGGAAAGTGACCTACAAACATTACTTTGCACATAATAATGAGGAGACAGAAATATTTCTGTATTTATGATGGCCTAACCTGTGTCTGAACTGAAAAATAAAGGAGTTTTACAGTAGATATTGTTTAGGATTATTTGAAAGCTGAGGTTCATGGTGCAGGAAAGGAGCTTCCCAAGTCATGCTGACGTGTTCATTTTAGTGAAATTATTTCAGAGTTGTGCAAGTCTATATTGTCAGAGTTAGGACAGCACCACAAAGGAACCCCGGGAAATAAACAACCCCCCATTGTTAATTAAAAAATTGACAGGGAGTCAATGATAGCTGCTTTAGTAGCAGGAATGGTTTGCTAAATTTAGGATTAAGGGACCTGAGGATGCTGATGCAGAGTGTTTGTTTCCCAGAGGAGCCAAAGCCCAGCTGGTTGTGCTGTCCCAGCGTGTCCAGGCTGCAGGGAGGGGGAGCAGGAGCTGGTGCTGCTCTGCTGGCACTGCTGTGCCCAGGGTGTGCAGGCAGGGCTGGCACAGCCCCACTCCTGCTCCCTGTCCCTGTCCAAATCCTCCTCATCAAACAAACCACAGAGGAGTGGAGCAGGCTGGGGACCCATGAAAACGGCAGAAACCTCCCTGGAATCAGTGCAGCCGCTGGGTGATTGCATCCTGCAAAGAGAGGCCTGAGACCAGCCCTGACCAGTTTTTCAGGCGTGGGGACCATGTCTCATTTCCCAGCCAGGAGCCTGAGGCTGGCTGCTCAGCTCAGTTTTCAAGGAACAGGGCAGCTCCATGGACTGCTTCAAAATGTCTCTTGTTTGAAAAAACCAAGCTTTCATGTTGGCTTCTGCAGAGGAATTTTTTTGCAGGCTAGTCATCTCAGTTTGGTCCAAACTGGAAATTTGCTCTACCAGGCTGGTCAGGAGCTGGATTTACACATTTGTGGAGAGCAGAGCATTGGAAACATGCTCTGTGCACAAGAAACTTGCCCAGGTTGCCTTCTGTTTTACATTTTTACTTCGCTTTTCTGAGGAGATATTAACAAAACAGTTCACTATATTTAGAATGCTAATGGCAGTCAAGCTACGTCAAAAGAGGGATCTATTATTACATTGACAGAATGTCAGTGCAGAAATCAGCTAGAACTTGTTCTGCATGTCATTAGCTGGAAAAATCACATGCAAATTTTTAACATTGATCAAAATTCCATTTCTCACTGATTTTTTGCTGTGTTAGACCTAGGACAGAATAAGAAATTTTTCTTGGGTGTATTTTAGTACACAACAAAAATTGCAGCGCTCAAAGCCCGTTTTTACCTCATGATAGTTTATGCATTCATTCCTCCCTTGGAAATTATGTTTACTTAAATTAGTGAAAGCTGGGTGAGGTCTTTTTACATTTAAAAGAGATTTCCCACATATCTGTCTTTGATTGTCACATCCTTCAGTGTGCTTGTCCAAATCCTACCCACATGCCGCTATGCAGATGAGGCACTCCCACATAGGGAACGTTCTGCACAGAAATCATGGAACGCCTAAGCAGCTTCTCTTTCTTTTTAAGAAATAGACTCCTAAAAACTATTCTAAAGACAGCACAATTCTGCCCACCAGCTGAGGATAATGCAGGGGTGCCTTTAAAAGATATTGTTATATAAGCTGATAAAAGAAAAAGAAAAAAGAAACGAAGCAAAAATGGCAAAGTTTTGCTGCAGCTTTAGAAAAGTTGCCAGCTGCCTGAGATGGCAGAATAAACTAGTTTAATTCACTTAAGCTATATTCTATTTAAGTCAAAAAACTGACACAGATTTAGCTGGCAAACCTCTCCATCCTTGACTGAAGAAAACTGCAATGATAAGACCAGGGTAAGATTCATTTGCTCTTAATTCTTTTCTGAAGCATCAGCCATCCTTCCATGGCTGGTGAGGACTCTTTGCTCAGGAGCAGCAGGGCTGGTGTGCTGGTTGTGCCTTGCTTTGCACTTGAACCCAGCTTTAATTTGCTTTCCAGATGAGAAAATGGAGCCCTGCTCTGTTGGCCAGGGCTGCCCCTGCAGCTCCTCCCCACCTTCACTGCTCCCTGCGCTGCGCTTCCTTTGCTGTCTTCTCATGAAGTCTCTTGCCAATTTTTTTTTTCTTCTTTTTTTTTCTTTGCAAGTGCTTTTTGTGTCCTGTTTGGGGAGCAGCTTTGGCTCAGAGTGAGCTCCAGGAGCTCCTCAATTCCTGCTCACAGTGGGAGGACTCTGAATTTATAATCCTAGGGGCTATTTGGTGATTGATTTGTGATGACATTTTTACATTTATCTTTATTTTCTACAAAAATTATCTTTCTTTTCTATTTTTTCATTTTTTTTTTAATCTAACATTGTAGCTCAAACAAATATTTTTAAAACCTTCCTTGTTCTGTTGCAATTTAAACTAAAGCAGACTTTACTTTAGAAGCTGGATTATTTTATGTGTCATATTTTTCTTATATTTTTTCTTATTAGTCAAAATTAATAATGATAAGAGTTTGCTGTTTGATTCTTCATAGTTCAGTGATTGGTTTCCATATGTTGAAATAAGTAACTATTTAAAGCCATCTGTTTCCCTTGGAAGTAAGAGTATTTTCATTAGTGGTTAGCATTTGGCTGATAGTTGAAAAATTAAATTCAGGCAAAGTTTAAGTTGATCCTTCTGGACATTATTCAAACAGAAATGTATGGGTTATTTAAAAAGCTATAGGGTTTTTTGATTGATAATATTTGAGGTGTTTTTTGCATTTGGAAATCACCTAACTCAGACATTAAAAATAAGTATGATACAAAAAACTGAACAAGAAAGCCTCCCCCTAATTAGCTGAGTGGGATGTCAGCCATGTAGGGGCCTTATTTAGGTCTTTTCCTTAAAGGTAAATTTCTCTAATAAGGTACTGGCCAAAAGCAATTTGCTATTTCCATATTATCATCGCCAAAAATTTGGAAAACATTTAGTTTATCACTCAAATCACAAATTCTGTCTCCTCCTTGCTTTCGCTCACGATAATGTGATTTCTCTGCTAAGTTTTGGAAGCTACAGATATTCTCAGCTTGTTCCTGGGAAAAGCCATAAAATCCCGAGTCAGGTCACTTGGCAGTCAAGTGGAAGAGAAAACTGCTTTTCCACTGTATTGTATTCTTTGAATTGCAAATGTCTTTGTATTTGCTTCAGGTTTTTGTTTCATTTTGTTTTGTTTTTAATCCTGCTGTTGCACTCTCTGTGTTAGAATCTAAGATTTATATTTCTTTGACTGTTTAATGTTTCCTTTCATCGCCTTCATAAATAGTAATGACTAGCTTATGTATATCCAGGGAAGTAAGGCAAAAAGCCCTTGAGTGTGCCAAGTCTGAAAAAATTTAAATTAGTGTATCAAATGTTAGAAGAAGAGGAATTAAGGCTCTTATCAGCTAACCATAAGCCCAGAATCTTTTAAATTCTAACAATGGTCTGGTGGATGCAGCTAAATCTGCATTTACGTAAGAAAGACAATAGCAGGAATGTGGTTCAAAGTTAAAGATTTCACCTGAATAAAAGCTATTTAATATATTGTTCTAAATCCACAAAAAGGCAAGTTTTTATTCCGAGGTGTAGGTCATTTCTGGTTGGGGAATCCCAGACTTTTTAATGAACATGTTTCTCTTTCTCATTTCTAATTAGCTGCAGCACTTTGATTGCAGCATGCCAGCCTTCAACGCTGAGATTTCTGCTGGTAATGAAGCACTCGAGGTGGTATTTAATTAAAGCAGAGTGGTGCTAGCAAAGACCTGAACACTAATCCTTCTGCATTGCCCAGTGTCCCCTTGTGATTGTGATTGATGAGTTGATTTCTCTTTACAACTTCATTTGCATTGTGTGGCAATACCCGCAGGCAGAGGTGCTGAGCGTTTCTGGATCAGAGCTCCCCATTAGGACGAGCTAATGTGCTAAATGGGCTAGGGCTGGGCTGGAGAGCTCTCCTAGCTCTTAAGCAACCTATTAAATCACGGGTTTATGGTGGGTGATGTGACTCTCCATGTAAATGCTGGTGTTTGTAATACCTTTTATCTCTTTTTACCTTGAAAATACATATCCTACCACCCACTACCTGTCCTACCCATTCCCTCTTCTCTTTATCTCAGTTGTTGTGTTAAAATGATCATGTCAGGTAGTGGCTGCTGTGAGGAATGGCTGTGGAGCTATTTTTTTTTATTCATAGATATAAAATAAATTGGTCAGGATTTTCTTAAGCAGATAGGCATATTTTCATCCTTATTGCTTAGTTTCTGACATTCTAACTTTAGTTTGAAACTTCTGTAATGCAGAACTGTTTCTTGTTTGCAACCAGAAAGTTGTACCAGGACTATCCAAGCTCCTAATGCTGTCAGTCTGCTTGTCCACAAAGACAGAGCCATCAGCACTCTGCCCTCAGTTCACTGCCCTGTAAAAAGATTAGAAAGTTTAATAAAGTACAGGAGGAGACAAAGACAATACAGCCAAGTCCCTATTTTGTCCCTATTTTCTACCAATGGTAAGTGTTGATAGTCACATCACTAACAGGGCTCCTCATCATATGTTCCTTGGATGTTATCCCAACCAAGCAGGCATTCTAACACAAGCACATCTATATCAGCTATTTCACTACTGTGTCTAAGGTTAATTAACAACAGAAACAAAAACTTTATTTTCATAGCAAAGTTACTTTAGCATTATACACACAGCATCCATTTTAATATTTGCAATAAGCCAATATTATAGTATACATCTGTAACACTGGTGTTCCTGGAGCAGCTGGGACTGCTCCCATCTGACCAGATCTCCATGTCATGCCCCTGTGAGCATTTCCAACAGTGAATTTCTACCTGAGGAGTGTATTTGCTCTAGCAGCAGAGGAGCCAACAGTGTCCTGGGCTGGATAAGCAGGAGAGTAACTAGAATATTGACAGAAGTGATTTTCTCCCTTTACCTGGCACTTGTTAAATTGCATCCAAGATTTTTGGCCCAGTTTGTGGCTCTCCTGTACCAGAAGGAAGGTGCAGCACAGGGGCCCCCAGGATGTCCTGGAGGTCAGGGTAAGAGGCTGAGGGAACTGCACTTGCTCAGCCTGGAGAAGGGAAGGCTCCAGTGTGACCCAAGAGCTGCCTTTAGGTGCTCACCAAGAGGGTATCAAGAATGAGCAAATCTCTTCCCAGAGGTGTTTGGTGGGAGGAAAAGAGACAACACCTACTGCAAAACTGCAGTGAGTGGTTATGAAAGAAAGCTTTCCCCATGAGAACAGTTTTGCACTGGAACAGTTTGTCTGGAGAGTTTGCCCAGCCTTTGTCTTTAGTGCTGGGATAAAAATGGGTGTAGTACAGACATGCAAAGCTTCCAAATGCTGTCTGTACCTCCAGGCTCTCCTACACTGCCTTGCTGCCACTTGAGGGGTGGGGTTGGTCCAGCTGCCACTTTCTCTCCTGGCTCTTTAGGGAGTGGGATCCTCTGTCACCTGTTTGTTTTTAGATCAAAGTAGCATTGAATCCAAACAGAAGGGAAGGAATGCTTTAAATCTATGAAAAATAGCAGCCTCAGGTGTGCACTTGTATAACCTAAAGGATTACTATTGCTTCTGCTGAGACTTTAGGCAGATTTTTATTTTCTAGTCACTGTTCATCTCTCAGGCCAAGTATTTATTCCTTTTGCAGCCTTTCTTCTCATGTGAGTGAATGTGTTTTTAAGCTAGCAAGGGTATTTGTTTTTCTGAGTTCACAAGTGCAGATTTTTTTCAAATCCAGGTATCCCTGCTCACATTTGAACATAAATTGTCAAAATGAATGGTTCTTGCAAATACAGTAGTTCCTGCATATTTTCCTTATTACCAGTCAAGGGATATTCTTGCATACTGTCCTTCCCTTGTTTTCCATAAGTCTGCTGTTAAATGGAGGGAGTGCCCACACAGATCATTGCAGGAATGACTGTGGAACTTCAGGAAGCTCCAGCTGGATACTCACCGTCTCCTGGTTGAGACAGAATAAATATGTTACCAGAACTTTTCTATTTCAGTGGAGAACTGGGTTGCATACACTGAACCATTTTTAGGGTCCAAAAAGCCAAACCAGCTGCTTGTGCAGATCCATGTAAGGAGCTTCCAAATTTCCTTTGCCCTTGCAGAGGGTGACATGTTGGTCATTGTTGTTTCTTTGATCATCATCTGACTACAAAGTGCAGTATATTCATAAAAACTGCCCACATCCCAAAATCTGATCCACCAGTGTCTCAGGAAATAGATGAGTCTTGCTGCATCATAGCTGTGCTTCTGCTGCACTGTTCTTGCTCACATCTGGGGCTTAGAGTTAAAAACATGGAACAGTTTCTGCCAAGCAAAACCACTGATACATGAAACAAAAAAGGCATTCAGCAGAGTGTCTTCATGGGCCATACCTATCTCCTAAAAGTGAAATGCAACTTGTGCAGCCTGTGCAAATCTCCCTGTTGCTGCCAAATGGCTTCAGGGCTTTGCCATTTACAGCAGCAAAAATTGGGGCTTCTATTTGAATGTAAAAGTTTGGATTTACTGAATTTCTAAACCTGGTGAGCTCATTGAAGGGAAAGGATCTCCTTGTTTGAAACCCAGCTCTCTATGTCTGCTTGGTCTGGTCGCTTTCTTGAAAACATCTAAAATTCCTCTTTTCTCCCACAGTCACTGAGAAATTTGTACTTTCTTTAGGGAGACAGTTTGGTTGTCAGAGGTGATCCTGCACAATGGAGTTTTCTGGGAAGTAGAATTTTCAAACATGAAAAAAGAGATTAGTTTTAGATAATTATTTATGAATGTTGGCATCTCTTCTACTACTGGTTTCCAGAAACCTGTTCTGAATTGAGCTGACCATGTTAGCTGGATTGAATAGACTGGAAATGCAAAATGGTAATACACATACCTCTAAGTATCTTCACCCATTTCTGATGATTTTTATATTTATGGCAGATATTTTTTCTTTTTTCTCCTGAAAGCATATGTAAAAGCTAGTTTTCATCTAAATTCCATGTTTTGTTCTTTTTTTTTTTTCTTTGAGGTCCCAGTTAACATAGAACTGACTAATGGTGCATACCTGGCAGATACAGTTGTAGAGGGTTTTGTTAGGGTGGATTAATTATTCCTGTCTAACACTTAAGTCATTTGTATTTCAAAACCCAGTGCTATTTGGGAATGAACCATGGGTAATTTTTCAATAAAACTTGCCTGAAATTGTTCTTAAAAAAACCACAAAAAACCAAACAAAACCACCACAACAACCAGAGATTATTTTAAAAACTTGCAGACCTGCAAGTTACACTGTTGTGGAGTTTGTTGGCATCAGGAATTTGCATTGCTGAAGGGAAAGCTCCTCTGAGCTTCTGCACTGACTCCTGAGTGCTCTGCTTTTAGTTTGAAATTATTTGCCTTTTTGTTTTGTGTAATTCTATTAAAACTCTGTTCACCCAAGGCAATGGGAACCCCCATTCAGGTGGGCTCTGTGGCTCAGGGTGTGTAGGAGCTTGCTAATTTGTTTATTTATTTTTAACTGGTATTTTAACTGCAAAGGTGCAAGGATGTTGCTCTTTCAGATTCACAGGATGGAAGATGTTAACAAGAAAGTTCTAGCAGCAAACTATGCTCTTAAATTTCTGGTTTATGTTTGTAAGAAATGGAAATGAAAATAGCTTAAATTGTCAAAAACCAAGAAAGGGAGAAAATAGGTTTAAAACCAGGGTAGCTTCACCCTTGCTCTCACTTTTCTGCACAGAGCAATAGAGGCATTTGCAATGTGCACTGCTTGAATTGTTTGAATTGATGTCATATTCTCTGTTTAATTGGAGATATTTTATATCATAATTTGTTGGCTCCTGAAGCGTGTGAGAGGCCTTGAATTCTGGTTGTTTAACTGGTGCTCAATCTGTGTTACTAAAATGAAGTTAAAACAATAATTTGAAAATTTTATTTCATAATCCTTATTAATAAACAACATGTTCAGATTAATTTACTATGCTTCATAAGTCTCCATTGAATTTGGTTCTTAGTTTGATACCATGAGCACATATATGTGTGTGTGACATTAAAATTTAATTTAGTGTGCATTGCTTTTCTTAATTGATGCTGTTAGTCACTGCAGACCTCTTTACTGGAGGATTTAAATTTCCATTTTGACCTTTTATTAACTGAATCTAGCTGATTTGATTTTTTTAAATTTTTTTTTCCCCCTACTATTCTTTAGAACTGTTGGCAGGGGAGATATTAATAGCTGTAGAATTAGGAGTCTATTTTAAACATGGAACATTTTTATAATACATGAAGCCAACCAAGGAGCAGTGAAACCTTTGTGGTTATTTACACAAAAAATATATGTATTTATAGATATACTATATGAGTATAAGTTAATATACTTACCCTTCCATCAAGACCAACAAATGGATATTTCCTAGGCTGTGTCAAGTTCAAAAATATATTTTGGATCAGTTGACTACCATGGTATCTGGAATAAATGAGAGCAGATGAAAAAGGACTTTAACTATACCAGCCCTGTGGCCTGATTCTGTTCAGAATAGCTCCAAAATTACATGGGATATTTTGCATCACAGTTAAGATAGATGTGGAGATCATGCCTTGCTTTCATTCAGTAGCTCAGGCAGGATTAATGTGTTCCCCTGTAAACCAGATAACATTTTGTATCTACTCTGCTCTCAATTGCTGCAGTAAATACTAAAGGGGAGACTCAGCTTGGTGTGGGCAGGTGTAGACAGAGGAAGTAGTAAAGAAGGACAACATGAAGAAGAGGGAGGGGGAAAAGGAAAGTTTAAAATGTTGGGAAAAGGGAATCAGGATCTGGATGAGAAGAGAGGAGAATTCACTAAAAGCCTTGGCAAAACAGACCTGGTGAATGTGTAGAGGTGAGTTGTGCCTTTTAGGTCCCTATTTTGGATCCTGAATTTCATCCATCCAGTCTTCATGTATTCTGAGGTGGACTGAGTCTGCCTAAGTGCATGCCTGACACATGTGTCACTTAACAGTCTTGATTGCTTTCCCAGAATTCAATTCACATTTCAAAGTTTTTGTTGTATTTAGTCTCTGGCAGCTGAAAGCTGGTTTGTTTCTGATGGATTATATAGTGATGATTTTTGGTTGTTGTTCAGATAAGCCATTAAACATATGTAGAAAAAGTGCATTTCGGTAAAAACTATCCAGTATTGCATTGCTCAGACACCTTTTCCAGAGCACAGTCCTTCACATCCCTGATTCTAAATCTTACAAAAATCAGCAAGCATTAGTGAGCACATGGGTTATTGTTTCTTTTTAAATGTGTTTTTTACACATTTAAAAGCAGATGATGATATTGCTTTACTCTCAGGAAAATTAGCAACACTTAAAATTAGAACTAATTGCTGTTCCAAGGAAAATGCCTTTGCTGTTACATGAGAGAATGTCAGTAATTGGCAGGACACACGATGCTGTCACCATGAGTTCAGACATATTGCTGTGCATTCAAATGACAGTGGAATAGATCAGCTTGAGGATATAATACATAGCAAAATTGTTCTACACAGCTATCAGAATATTAAATGAAAGGAAAAGGCTTCGTAAAGTCTCATATAATCCCTCTTGGCATGGGCATATGAGCAGGTATTCAACTTTTTTCCTTTAAGTACACTGATATGATTAAATTTAACTTGACACAAGTGATGTACTGTACCATGTGATTGTAATATTTAAAAGAAAACCACTTTTCTGATTGAATACCTACTCACTATCAATTCCTGTGTAGCAGCATCTAATCAGAATTTCTTCTGCAGCTAAAATGCAAAAGCATTTGCTGTGTTCTCCATCTCGCTGGGTGCGCACTCAGCAAGCGCAGAACTGCCTCAATATTTTTGCTATCTTATTTAATCTAATGTTCTACTATAAAAGCCTGCCAGTTCCCATTGATTAGAAACAGTTTCCAGGCTATAACTTTTCTCTCCCAGAAGTGGTGTGTGTATTTTCACTAATTCTGGAGCCTGGATGCTGTGGCTGCTGTCCAGGCCCCTGCGCTGTGCAAACACAAGCGCTGTTGGATGTGCTTGCTGTAGATTAGCCATATGCTTCTGCTTGACATGCCAGAGCTTCTCTCAGTGCTCTTACAGGTTTGGAAATGCCTCTCCTTCCACCACCCCTTCCACACAAAATAAAACTGTAAACCAGGAAAGGTGATTTTCATCCAGTCCCACAATATACGCTATTTTAAAATAATGTATTGTTCCAAACCATGTTTTTCAAGCTGACCAGGGTTATGCACCTGTAGCACAGGCAGAGACCAGCTTTGCAGCAAGATTTACTGGCACATGAGTATGTTCAGTCTTGTGAAGAAGGTTCAGTAGTAAAATAAATCTCCCAAGGAGATGTGCAGGGAGAGGCCATGTAGATTTGAGACCAGTTTTAGTCTCTGTTCTGGGGGACTGTGGAAATGAAGGTACAGGGACAAAATTGGCTATTCCTTTCATAGTAACAGAAGCTTTCTGAGCTTTAGATTTAACATACAACTTGTCAGTCAGTATAGTCAGTGAAAGTCTTTCCTTTGCTATAGGAACCATTAAAGGATTTGGTTCATTAGCTCCATAACTGGAGATGCCTTATAACACACTATTAATAGATTTTTGTTTGTTTTAGGCAGTTGTGACATTCCGCACTGCTTAGAAATATATTTTGCTTTGCATAAACACATCTTAGTGCCTTTTTTGTCTCCTTGTTGAGAAGGTCTTTACCTTCCCTCAGTGCTGTGCCTTAGGTTGCTGATGACAAACACTGTTGGATAAACAGTTCCTTGGTAATGCTACAACAGCATCTTAACATAAACATCCACTGAAGTATGCAAATGATCTCAGTGATAAACAAGCATAGCAAAGTGTGGCTGAGGCAGGAAGCCAAGCTGTCTGTTCCTTGTGCCCAATGATATTTTGATTGTCATTTTAATCTTAGGAGTAAATAACATCAGCGATCATGTTCCATCATTTCATTTCAGTGCCAAAAAAGAGTGCTGCTTTAAATGGCATTAAACAAGATGGCATTGCTGGGGTAGCTGGTCATTGCAGCTCAGGTCATCCATGGTCCATTGTAAATAACAGAATGGTGGAAATCTTAAAGCTAAACAGAGACTGGAAACAGACATTCTTTGAAAGCAATGTTAAATAGTTAATGTCTAGATTTTTTTTTTTTTCATGAAAGAGCCTTTCTTGTCACCTTTAGCATCTTTGAATTAACAATGTCTTACTTCCAGCTAGGCTGGACTAAAAAATCTTCTCATTTTTGTTCTCAAGTACCTGAGCAATACTTCTGTGGTTCTCTTTTGTTGCCAAGCCTTGACTCCATCACTTCCAAGCTCACATTTTGTGTCTGTCTTCAATAACCTTCTTCATAACCACGTAAACCTGCTAAGTATCTTCTTTCCTAATGGATGGTTTGTTCCTGGATGCTGAAGTTCTCTTTAATCGACATCTCAATCAGGCAGCTACCTTGGACTTTTTCCTCTCTTGGGTAAACCTTAGGGATTTCTTCTAAGGGTAAACCTTCTTAACTTTTCCCTGGATATGCTGAAGTCTCTTTTTCTGAAGCCCAGTTTTATAACTCAGCTGCTGACTTTCCTGGTCTTCCTCCAAATTCCCAAAGTCAGTCATGTCATTGTCTTTATGGAGCTTACCACATAAATGAAACTCTTAAATTTACCTGGTTTAAGCAAAGTAAAACAAAACAAACCAGCTTGTGTTTGATCATTTGGCACAGTTTTGCAGGAATAGTTGTCATTTAACCCGGCTCATTCTGGCTTTCAAAACCACCCTGTATCCAAATAGCTGAGCAGGGATGATCTGTCAGCTTTGCTGCTTAAGGCAGCTTTGGCATTGCATGCTCATTTCCCTCCCTAGCTGCCTGTGTTCCGTGTTTTATTTCAGGTGAGTCAAGTAATGGGCTCCCATTTGTGGTGCTGTATCACACACCATGGATGAACGTGGCTGTTGTGCTGCTGCCCTAGGAAATGATTCACTGTGAGGGATTATGAAATGTCCCCTTTGTTTTCTGAGGCTCCATCAGAGCTCAGCAGTGAAAGATTGTGACCCTGGTTTAAAGAGGTCACCTAAAGTGTCCAGTTTAGAGAGGTGGCATTGGCAGTTCCATCTCCACCGAGTGCTTGGGAGGTGGCTCTGCTCACTCTGGTGCAGCCACTTCACCTTTGTGAAGCACATGAAGGTCTGCAAGGGTCTCCAGCCCCATTTCTTGTTCTGTGTATAATCCTTGTGGCACTCTTCACTCATCCTGCCGGTGTTTAGTTTATCTATCACCATCTCATCACTAATTAGGCAGCATGAAACTCTGATCCCGTTCTCTCTGACACAAATGGCTTTCAGGAATGCTTTTTCAGCAGGTGGCTGTAGGTTCACCACCTTCTGAGGCTGACAGATCAGATTGGGTAAATATTTCACTCTATGCTATGTCCATTGCAAAGCCAACTGAAACTCTGGATGAGGTGGCATCTCTAAATTGGGAATAATTTATTATTATTAATAATAATAATTATTATTATTAAAAGTTAACTTTTAATAATCAATGAGATTCAGTTGCTCCATTTAGGCGCTTTTAAGAACCAGCTTTAGCCGGTCCCAATCTCCTGAAAAATTTAGTCAGGTTTTTTTGGAGTAAACTGGAATTGAGGTGTTGAATTCTACTTACAACAAATCTTTAATGCATAATTTTAGCTATGTTATAAGAACTCATCAGATTTCTAGAAATTATCTATTAAAAACTGTTTACCCACAACTGGTTTTGGATTTGATTGTGCTCGATTTTCTCTGCAGACTCCAAACCTTTGCAGAGCTCAATCTTTTACCACTGAGGTGTCATTTAGAGAAACTTTTTGACTCAAATTCTGGAAATACCTATGTCTGTGTGTGGGTTACAAGGCAGGAACTGTCTCAGTGGAATCCAGAAGAACGGGTTACAAAGCACAATGCAGAGTTGTGTCTGCAGCAGACACAGTCTTGCTGCATAAGCATGGTTTGTCACCTGCATTAGTATGTCCCATACCTTCAGTGTTGCAGTAAAGAAAAAAAAAAAGGTTTTTTTAAATCACTTTATTAGAAAAATAAGAAAATGGATGTACTAGTTTAGTTAGAATCCAGCTTTAAACGGTGGCAGTGGTTTTCAATAAATTAATCTTTGAAATAAATTGTATTTCAGAAGGAAAAATGCAGATAAAATCAGAAAACTTATATGGCTGTAGTTACTGCTTTAGAGGTCATGCAGAAGGTGGAGAAAACTACTCCTTTCTATGGAGATGTAAGGCAGTGTTCCTCTACATCTGCTGAGAAGGGTAATGTTTGGCAGAAAATGAAAACGTGCTGTAGTTCACAGCATTAAATTAAATCATTTGTGAAACTGGTCTTGCCTGCACTGTAAGAATTGCCACTTCCATACTGCTCTGGCTGTGGATTAAACAAATGCAAACATATTTTTCTAAGGAAACATTGCAAATACATCTCAAAGAACTCAAACGTTGTTTCTTGAGGATGGAAATAGGCTAGAAGTTGTAACTAGTCTCTTCCTTCTCAGTAAATCCTTTATGAAGAAAGACATCAAATAGGATAAAAGTATAAAATCCATTTTGAAGCTATTCTGCTACTGTTGAAACCACATGGAATCACAGGATGATTCAGATTGAAAGGGAACTTCAGAAGCCATCTAATCCAAATATCCCTTTTAAATCAGGGGTAACTACACAGATTAGGTTGCTCAGGGACTTTTAGAGTTCAGGTTTGAAATTCTCCTCCCTGAGCAGCATTTTCCTGAGCTTAACTTCCCTCACATTCATTATCTTATTCTTTGGAGCTAACCAGAATTTCCCTTTTGGCAACTTTGAGCTGTTGCTCCTTGTTCTGTCACTCTGTACCTGCGGGTTCTGTCCCTGTAACCTTTGGTTAAGTGGAAGAAGATGCAATTAAGGTGTCTGAGCCCTCCCTTCTGCAGGCGATGCTGAAGCAGCTGCCTCAGCCTCTGTCATGTGCTCCAGCCCTGCAGCTGCCCTGGCAAGCCACCACTGAACTCCCAAACACATCTCCTGTCCTGAGGCACTCCAGGCTGGTGCTCCAGATGCTCTCCCGAGTGCTGTGCAGGGAGGAGGGATCCCTTTCCTCACCTCCCTGACCACCCTTTGCTAGTGCAGCCTGCAGAGCAGTTGGCACAGTTGGCATTGGCTGCCAGGAAGGCAGTTGACATTGGCTTTGGACCCAGCTCTGCTCACCAGGATGTCACTGTAGGACACAAAAGAATACGAGCACACACCGCTGCTCTCAAGGTGAAGAAGAAAAAAGGAAGTTTAATTTCTGATTCCAACATTTATAGCTTTCCAAAAGTGCCAGTGGATTGGAGGGTGACAGTGCCACCTCTCCAATGACGCTGGACAAACCAACAGTCCATCAAAATTCTCCTCCTCCATAAAAGAATGCAAAACAATCAGTTATATACAGAAAGTGTGTGAGAAAGTTTGCTACAAGAATGTCAACATCAGAAGGCTTAGAAAATCTTAAAATCAGAGTGACACCGGGACTCACCCTTGGCTGCAGAGCTGCTCTCTGGCCCCGCAGGCATGTCCTGGGCCAGTGTGAGGGATTATCCTGTCCCAAGAGCAGGACTTGGCCAGGTTTTGTCAGCCCACTCCTGCAGAGCCCCATGACTGCTCCCTGTTTGCTGTCCTGTGGAATTTGCATTCTGACACTTGACATGTGTCTTTTGTGAAGATCAGTTGAACAGTTTTGGACCTGGTCTTGATGCCCAAGGACTGGAAATCATAGCTGGGTTAAACTTCTAAATGTTGACTGCTTTAAAATCCTATATTCCAGATGGCTTTTCACGTACCTTTAATATTAATAGTCCAACTCCTTTTTTTTCCCTCTTTCCCTTCTATTTGGGTACAAGGATGCTGCATCATCATCAGTATGCTCTAGTAAAGGTGTAACACAAATGAGGTGGAGTTTCCTCTACTGACTTGTGGATAATGATGAGATCCTTTAAAGTCTTATCTTAAGACTTTTTTAGGAAGTTGTAAGAATCAATTCTTGTTGTAGATACACCAGATTTCTTCAGAGTGTCTTGCTGTATGGCTCTTAAGGCCATTTTGGAGAGTTGTTTTTCAAATGTGATGTAAAAATTGTTTCCAAGGGAAATATTGTTGGATGGAGGGTTGAGCTGCAGTTGGGAAGACCTTAAGGGTCGGAGTTGGAGAAAGTGAGGGAGAGGCAGAAATCTTAAAAAGAAAGATTTAGCTGTTAATGTGGAAGCAAAACAAATCAGTGTGGCAGAGTCGTGTGCACTTGGGCCACTGGAAACAACAGGATAAAGATTTGCCATGTAGGATAAGGAAAGCTCTGGCAATAAATGACAGCATCACAAAGGCAGTAGAAAGCTTCAGCAGCTGGAAGGAGGGAAGGTGCTGGAGGGAAGCCTTTCTCCATGTGTAGTGCTGTGTCCATAGCATTATGTGAATCCAGGCTAAGTTTTGGCAAGTGCTTTGCTGCTTTCAGGGAAATCTAAGTAAAGGTTCTTTGCAGGCTGTCGGGAGGTTTCAGTTGCTGAAATTCTTTTCCATACCTCAGGTGCTGACACAGAGTGAACATGTCACTATCAAACACACGTGCAGCAGTCGCAAGAGCACAGACTGTTATTGGAATACAGTATTTAATATGTAAAAAAGACCAAAAGTAAATGTTCCTCTTCAATGGGAGAAACAAAATGGTACTTTTGTGCTAAGGTAGCAAAGAAATTCTCTTTTGCTTACTTATTGTTATCTTTTCCCCCTATGCTCTCTGAAAAAAGTTATTCTGCAGTATCGGTCTTACTTTTGAAAGCTGAGTTTGGCTTTGCCCTGAACCTTCCAAAAAAGAGAGGTGGCTGGAGCATTCATTTTGTGTGATTGCAGAAGCAAATGATGCGAGTCAAGTGGCCTGGTCAGATAATTAAGCTACAACAGAGAAAGCTCTCAGAGTCAGTCAGTTGTGATTATCAGTTTGGTGTGGTTGGATGTCTGATTCCTTCTGAAAAATCTGAAGTGGCTGCTTTTATTATCATTAATTGGGGAGTGCCAGCAACAAACCTGGAAGAATTACACTGCCACTTTAAAGAATTCCAATATATTTCAGTTGGAATATAAGATTAATGATGAATTGATGCCTGTTTGTTGCTCTGCCCACCCCTTTGAATTGGAAGGTTTGTTAGAATAATTCCAGTGTTACGTGTCTGCCCTGCTTCTGAACCCTGATGTCTGTAGGCAGTCTGCAGCAGAGTGGCAATAAATGTGTATTCTTGGGGCTGTCTGAATCTCTTTAGTTGTTTGGTTTTTTGAAAATTATTTTTCTTTTCTTTATTTCTTTAGATAGAAGTTCAATCATTTTGAAGCTATCTCTGGAGCATCTAGAAAAGTTCCTTTAACAGTGAAGCATTAGGTTGCTTAAAGTGGCTCGCAGAACAAAACCTTGGTAGCACTTCTGAAATATTTCCCCTGCTAAGCGAGAGGGATGTTAGGAAATGAAACAAAAAAGGAAGCAATATTTCTTTTGAATGGAAGGATAAAGTAGATTTAATCTAAACCAGGCTAGTTCGGTATCGAAGGTTTGCTTGTGGTGTTCAGCAATTTTAAAATCAGAACCTTATTGGTTTTAACTCTGCCACATGGAGGAGGAATTAATCCCATGGAAATGCACACGTGTAACGGGACATGGTAGCTATCCCAAATCCAGAGCCCTGGACGTTCAGGGTGTTTTGGGACTCTGAATACAGCCGTGTTAATTTTAAAACAAAAACCTCCAGCTTCCGGCAACTTCCACAGTAGCATTTCCAATGTTTTTTAAACAGCTATTAATGCAGTCAAGCTGTGTTTTTTTCCTCCTTCTCTGTGCAATCATCTGCTCAGTGGTGCACTCCAGCAGCAGTAGCAGGAGCCAGAGGAGTGGCCTGCTGTGATTGATGGGGCGCGGCCCCCGCTGCAGGAGCCCCATCTGGATCAGGCTTTGGGAGCACCGGGATGTGGGGAGGGAGGGCAGAGAGCCCCATCTGGATCAGGCTTTGGGAGCACCGGGATGTGGGGAGGGAGGGCAGAGAGCCCCGCATGGGCTCCCCCTCCCTCAGCACCCCGAGCTCCCTCACCCCTGCTCTGCTCACACGCCCCCAGCCTGCACTGATGCTCCCCTTGGGCAGATGCTGCATGGCCTGGGAGCAGAGCAGCTGCTAAGTTTATGGAGAAAAGAGGCAGCACCATGGTACAGCAGGTATTTTCACTTTTATTTTCACTTTTATTTTCACTTTTATTTTCACTTTTATTTTCACTTTTATTTTCACTAGAAACTCTTGGTTTTTAGTCACGCCAGGGCTGTTCTTATAAGCAGCTGCACCACTGCATGCAAGGCTTCTAAGCCGTGTTTTCGTCCTTAAATCTGAAGGAGGGCAAGCTATGGGGAATCGTGTTTTTGATAGATGTAACTGAGCCCTTAGAACCAGCAGGTTTGCAGAGAAATATTGCATTTTTCTTCTTTGTTTCTGTGCCCTGAGGATACGATGCAGTTTGGCTCATTTAACTACAGTACAGGAGGCTTTCTCTAAATGTGAACTATCTCTTGCCAAAGAAACAAAATGCACCAAATGGAAAATAGAGAAAAACAAACAATAAACTGTGAGTTCGACTTCAAAATGCAGGCAAGCAAAAAGGTTTTCATTGAATACATTTTTATGCTGCAAATGTGTTTTTAAGAAAAAGAAACACTGCCTAAGAAATGTTTTCTCTGCTCTCTCCTTTGTCTACAAACATAACATGCTTGCCTTATTATGTTTTGACACTTTTTATACATTTCTTAATTATGAAATCTTTTCAGAGGAGGAGATGCTGAAAAGTCATCTGAGATAGTAGGAGCAGTTTAAATTCTAAGCTTTTCTTCAGATGGGATAATATGGATGAAATAGGAGAATCTTTACTTACCTACACCATTGGAATCCTTTTTTTTTTTTTTTGTTCTTTAGAGTTCAACATTTAACCAGAAAGCAATAAATTTGATTTTATACACTGCCACGTAAAGCATATTTTTCAGTTGAAATGTGGTTTTCATTAAGACTCGGGCCAGAACATTGAGCAGAGCCTGACTGTCTGCCATCCTTTGTTCTCCTTGCTGTTGCCAACAACCACTTTTTTAAAAAAACCATGCACAAAGTGAGCATTAAGGGGTCATTTAATCTTAAAGATACTTGGAACTGAGTCTGAAGGGACAACTTCTGTTCAGCCTCTCCTGCCTGGGTGGGGTTAAGCTGTGCCTGTGTACTGTCATACACAGCTTTGAAATTACCCCAATACCTGAGTTCATGGGCTAATTTAGGATCAATATTTCCTCTTGCTTTTAGGGTTATTTCATATTTTCAACTTAATGCATTAGAATTTATTATTTCTTTTATTCATTTCAGTTCACTGTATTTTAAAGAGCACAATAAAGGAACATTTTAGCTGATTCTATTTAAAGAATTTTTGGTTGCTCAAAATCTTTTCGAGTGTATCTCATGTGTAGTCTGGGGTTTCCATCAACCACATGTAGACACAAATGTGTGATAGTTGACACTTCATTGTTCTTGACAGAAATTAGTATTTTGAACAATTTGCTTTGGCTATTATTAACCACGTAAATAATGAAGAACTTGTTTAAGCATACGTGTTTTTGTATTACATTGCAATACCTTGTCTGTAGAATTAATTATGAATAATAAAGTCACACTAATTTCAAAGGCTAGGAAAGGCTTCAGTAGTCACTTATTTTAAGGGATGAACATCTCAGATTTATTGTCACTATCATTTTAAACTTAGGGCCTGCAGTAGCATGTGCAAGTTTAGTTTCTTTAATGTCCCCTGTCTTCCAACAATTAAATGAACCTGCAGAGCCTGCACTGATAATCTTGTCTGTCAGTTTTCTGCTGGGTTTCTTCAATGGCAAGGCTGTAAATCTCTGAATATGAAAAAAGAAGATAAATCCCTGACCCTTCGTTGTTTACTTATTAATGGGGTCTCAGTTATTAATAAGTGAGGCAGACCTCAGCTGAACAAGTCTAATGGAAGAGGCAGAAGAGTCTCAGCACTGTGGAGGTTCTGAAATTGCCAGTGCAATTTGCCATTTTGTGATCAATCTAAAAAGTTTGGAGTTGCTGGTAAAAATAATGGAAAAGTTCAACCCTCTTAATTAAATATGAGCTGTAATTAGCGCTAGGTGTGGATGCTTTGAATATTAATTAGGGTCCTCATGGAACTGCTGTCAAGGTTAATGAGAAACAGTGAGGGGCTCAGCAACATCTGGTTTAGGGCTGGAGGTGGTACAAAACCCTTTGGATGAAATGCACCTGGACATCACCCCGTGGTCCCTCTGATGCCATTGCTGCTCTTTTTTAACAGCTGCTGGCTCTGGTGTCATGTTCAGCATCTGACGGGAAGGAATGGCTTAAGGACCAGCACTAACCAGCTCCTGTGCTTCAAAACCAGCACAGTGAAAGTGCTTATAGAGGCAGAATCTGGATTTGCTTTTGTTCCTTCTTCCCGCTTGCTCTAGTCCCTCCTGAAACAGCTCATTAAAAAATTTAAGGTTGGCTGCCTCCCACACAAGTTTTAAAAGTACTTCTTTAACATTTAATGAATGTCTCTGGTGTAATCCAGTCATTCCTGGGTTTTGCTTCAGCTGGATTTAAATTTTTTTTTTAATAGTGAAAATATTAGGTAAAAGAAATAAGAAAGGATCTTGACCATTTTAATATTAGAGGGTAAAAGTACACATTTACAAGAGGTTTTACCTCCACAGAAATTTAACAGGGCCAGTTTCAGTGCAGCATTAACCTTGCTGAGATTGTAGATACACAAACAAATCTCAGTGACTTAACCCTGTGAAGTCAGTAAATGACAATGGTTTCCTGCTAAGGATGGATGAATGAAGCAATGGAAACCACTTGCTCAAGGCCATACATTTAACCAGCAGCAAAGATGGGATTAAAATTAGAGAGGGTTTGATTGCTAATATAAAGTTCTAATTTTTTCAGACACACAGAGTGCCTCTTACAAAGGAAAATTCAGTTTTCTCTTTTAACCTGTCGAGTACCAAGACTTAACTCCTGTGTGAATTCTTAAAAGCTCTTGAGTTTAGGATGAGTTCAGGTCAGAGAGCTGATGTCTGAATTAGCTGGAATTGGCTGTAAATGCCCTTAAGTACAAAGTGCAGAAGAATGTCTTTTATTCATCCACCTTATTTTAAATTGGGAAATCAAGGACTGATGAGTAGGAATAAAAGACCTGCAATAGTTTTGGGCAGGTGCTTGTACATGTGTTGGTGGGAGAATGATGGAGTAGCTTGAAAGGTAATTAAATTTTAATTGTGCATTTTTATATTCCTTGCTTATTAGTGGGATAATTTTATTTTGTAAATTAGTATATCTGAGGTTGGGGTAGTCCCTGCACTAATGGCCTCTAATTGTGTCTCAGGCAAAATCTCATTCTGGACATTTTTTTATATAGGTTCAGAAAGATTGTAGTGTACATTTCCTCCTCTAGAATTATTTTTGGTGTGGGGAAAACATTTAGTCAGAAGTTTTTTAATTGCTAATTTAACAGGTTTGGGTCTTCTTTATTATATCAAATGGAAATATGCATCTCTCTATAAAGATGAGGGTAGTGTTATTAATGTTATAGGCTAATTGTGATATGAAATGAAATACTGCTGTCTTCAAATGTAAAACTTTTAAAGTTCTTAAATCTATTTCTCTTGATATAGAATTATTTTTTAATGTTATTTAAAGTTTTGAACTGATGCACTTGTAGATTCAAATACTTAATATTATAACTAGATCTCATTACTATTTTGCATTTGTGGCCTGCAATGGCTCAATGAAGGGTATCTCAAAGTATTCTGAATATCTCAGGGCATTATTGCACATAGGTATTTTTAGTGTTTGTTAACAGTATGCACCCAAATTGTGCACAACCTATATTGTGTTCTGTAATTGGTCAGTCAGAGCGATCACAGACTGGGGGCTGAGCTTAGCCCAGCTCTGTGCTGGCACTTGTGCTCAGGAACCTTTGGAATGAACTGGCTCTGTCCCTCTTCCTTGTCTGAGTTGTTGAGCCATCATTAGTGCAGGCAGATTTCACTGACCTTTCCTGCCTAAAGACTAGTCCACAATTATCCAGCAAGCAGCAGATTTGTTTGTCTAATAACAATATTTAATAGGGTTAGCAGAATGCATTTAATGCAGACAAGAAATATCCTCCTCAAGAAGCAGCCACTGTGCCCTTTTCAGGCCAGGATGCTCTCTGCGTTACGGGTTCAGGACCTTCGCTTATTTTAGCTCATGCCACATTTCTTCCGTTGTTTATTTTTATTATTATTATTATTATTATTATTATTATTATTATTACTATTTTCCCTTTGATTTCCACAGGGTAATCAGGAAGCTACAGCACCTCCTGACACAATGGCCCAGCCTTATGCCTCAGCGCAGTTTGCTCCTCCTCAGAACGGTATCCCTGCAGAATACACAGCCCCACATCCGCATCCAGCTCCAGACTACCCAGGCCAAAGCACTGTTCCAGAGCACACGTTAAACATGTACCCTCCTGCTCAGACACACTCTGAACAGAGTGCAGCTGACACAAATGCACAAACTGTCTCCGGCACAGCCACAGTAAGTCAAGGTTACTGCTCTTTCTGAAGCTCTGTGTTTTGTGTGTGTTTATCAAGAACGTTTTTCCCTTGACACGCTTCGTTCGCGTCAGGCTTAGGCACCGTGTTAATGTTGAAAGTCTGTCAGAGTTTGCTGTTGAACCTGGGGAATGTGTTTTGCTGGTTTTGGAGCTTCTTAATAAGTGTTGGAGCTTTGTAGAACCTGGAATTTCATTTTCAACGGTGTTAGACAAAATGATTAATAGCCAGCCCATGAATCACAGCATAAATTTTAATTAAGTCCAATATGGAAAAACATTGCACATGAGTGTTTGTAGGCATTCATTTGCTGGGCCAAAGAAAGCAACCAAAAAACCCTAACCAGACTCATTTGATTATTTTTATGACCTCTGTGTTTTCGACACAAGCAGTTTTAATAAAAGTATTACTTGAATGGTCCTGTACAAAATTTACTGTGTGAATTAGTATTGTGAAGAGCATGTCTGCAGTATTGTATTTTCTAGAGAGCTTGTTTGTGCAGCCATTACCCAAGCTGTGTGTGGATCTGTGCTAAACAGAGCAGAAATGATAGACTTTCCGTCTATTTGATTTATATGTGAAGTTCTGAAGTGTCATGAATTATGCAAGAGGCTCCTTGGATGGCTCTACCTTGTAATTTAAGTCACAAATTTCACACACTGATAGTTTAGTGTTTCTGTCTTAATTCTAGAGTGGGACCCAATATATCCAGTGCCAGGAGCTGGCAGGTTTCTGAGCCATCAACCAGCCCCTGGTGTTACGTGTGCAGGATGGGGCACAGAACAGGCAGTGCTGGAAACATCTCCTGGCTGTCCTCATCCTTGCCTCAGCCATTCTCCCTGCCTCAGCTTACCTCCCCTTCCTTCCTGGCTCGTGTCCAGCCTAAAAGGTTTCATGCATTAGGGCGGCAAGAAGAAAAGGAAAACACATTCTCTTAAATGAGCTCTGCAAATTTATGTTTATTGCCATGCCACTAATTTCTTTGTATGGGTTGTGCAAGAAAGGAAAGCAATACCAAAGGCACCAAAGAATATTCCTTGCTATTATAACAGAGAAATCCTTGTGAATTAATTGCACATTTTTGTGGTTTATGCAGAAAAATGTTTTGTTTTGTTTTGTTTTTTTTTCTCACTTGGTAACTTTTTATTGCCCTGAGTTTCTCTTTTCTCCAGTACTGGGAGAAAGTTTAAATTGAAGAGCATCCTATTTGCTGCTATCTCATAGCATTCTTTGCAGCTCTACTGTGTTTCCTCTTATCCATCTCTTTGCTAAGTTAAATTCCTGGCTCCTTCTAGCTTTTAAAACTTGCTTCCATAATCATTTTTTATTGTTGTCTAACTTTTGTCAAATACCACTGTCACTGGTTTAGAGCAGGAGCCCTAAGCTGAATATATACTCCAGAAGAGATTGGATATTGACTAAAAAGATAAAATTTCCTACTGTACCTTTTTTTGTTCTTTTCTGTTCTCTGATTTTGCTTGGTTTTTGTGACCACTGCTGCAACTTGAACAATCCCCTGTGATGGCCAGCTCAGCCTTTTCATGTTTTGAAACTGTTTCTGTTCAGTCCTGAAGTGAAATCCTGACAGAGCTAAAATCAATGGTAAAAGACCCGTCGATGGGAGTGGGACAGGAGCTCATCCCTCATCATTTATTGCTTTCAATTGATTGTGTTTCCTCACCCCGTTTTGATTTTTCAGTTTGAAGAAATGTCACTCACTTTATCAGAGAAGTCAGGGATGTGTTTTCCCAACATTTTCCATAGCAAAGGCTGGTGAAAAGACACAGTCTGGATTGTCTGCAATGCCCTTATCTTCTTCAAGTGCTCTATTCAATCCCAGCTCTAGCAAATCCAATGATTCCCTGCTTCTGATATGCAAATAGGCTTTATTGTTATTTGGTTTTGTGTCCTTTGCTATCTGCTCTTACTTGCTTTTTGCCTTCCTAGTATCCAGCTTGTATTTTACCTGTCAGACACCTTTTCCCTTCTGTTTCCCCTTGGAGTGAATTGCCATTCTCTGCAGGATAACACTTCAATTCCACTAACCTGTTATATTCAGGGAATATGGTATAGTTATTTGCTCTCTTTATTGTGGATCCTTTCCTTGCATTCTGGTTTCCTTTCTTATAGAGGAATGGACAGAACATTTTGAAGTAGCTCTCATGCTGTTTATAAAGAATTCGATTTCTTTCCTTTTAACTTTCGGGTCTGTTTGAGAAAGTTTTAGTATGGCTTGGTTTTTAACAAGATATTTTTTTTCCAAATCGTAATGCTATATTGAAAGCTGTGGATGCTCTCCCTCCAGAGCAGTGCAATGAAAAGGCAGGTTTCTAAGAAGTGTGCTCATCTATGGGTCTGCACTGACATTTAACACATTCTTCACCAGCCAGGTTTACAAATGCACAGGCAAACATTGCTTGCACAATGTAATTACAGGCACCTAGGTTTAAAATCTGTTATGCTGGGTGGCATTAGCCATTGCTCTTGGCAAACTGTGGAGACTTTATAAACAGATACATGCAGATGGATCCCAGGCAGATTTAACATGGCCTTTGTAATATTATAAGGGTCCAGCTGTTTACTCTGTAGGTTTAATAATATAAGTTTTTATTATGAAAGAGAGCTTCAACAGCACTGTGTCAACATTCTACCTCCATGTAGTCTTTATTGTCAAAGGAGAAAAAATATGTTTTTTTTCTAATCTGGCTTTGAGAATAGTTGATTTCCAGTTGAGGAGTTTTAGGTGGAATTGGTGTGGGGACATAGTGGCATTTGTTTGGTAGGTCCCAATGGTTTTATTTAGTTTCCTTTCAGTAAGCTGTTTATGACATGCATTTGAAAGAAAAATAATCAACTGGCCAATCATTCACAAAAGAATGCTGTGGTGATTAAGGACAAGCTGTTGGAGGCAAGACCAGTTTTTGAATTTTCTCACTCACAGACTTATGTACATCTGAAGCTGGATATACCATTAAAAGTAGATCTTAAAATTTTGCAATGTGAACCTAAAAAACTTCAGGGCAATTGTCTAAACTGTAGAATTACTACCAGAAGTGACTTAATGATCTCCTCCATGAAGGACTGAATCTATGCTGAGGTGAGATAGATCCCAGGCTGTGTCTGAGTGTCCCAGGTTCTTTCTTCTGGTCTGAAAGAATCACTCACTGAAGATGGAGCTCACACTGGGTCTAGTGCCACCTAAACCCCAGCTCTAGGGGGACAGAATATAAGAAAATAAAGATAGTGTAGAAAGTAATCTCACCCCTGAGGAGCTGCAGCTGGGCCAATTATCAAAGATCAGGAACAGGCCTGACTTTAACAGGCCACAGGTGTAAACAATGAGAAGAAGATGCTATAAAAGAGTGGGGTGGGTGGGTGAGAAGGGAACTGGAGTCAGTGGCTGCTTTGGGAAGACGAAAGAGTCAGTGCTCTGAGGAGCTGCCCAGACGAGAACACCAGGAAGGTTTGGAACTATTGTGATAAGGAGACAGCAGCATGGAACCCCTGCAATAAGATGACAACACCCAATACAGAGAAAAGTAATCAAAATAAACTCTTTCTGTGCAACTGCTCTTGAATCCTCAACTGCAGACCAGGGTGAGATCCTGGCCCTGCTAGAGCCACTGCCAGGATCCCCGTTTTCCACAAACTGATCAAAATTCCAATCATCAGTTTTATTGCAGGTTTGCAATTTTGTGCAGAGTGCTCTTGTAATTCGCGTTCAGAAGTACTTCACGTACTCTTGGACACGCTCTTGTACTTGTAGAAAGAGTCTTTCCCAGTGACCAGTTTTAATCTATTTAGATAAAATGGTGTAACACAGTATTCTGTCAGGGTAAGTGCTGGAACAAGAGGTGCTCGGATTGCATGTGCAGGGATTGCTGACTCTGACTGTGGTGCTGAGAAACAGGAGAAGAGGGACAGAATCAAAGGGTAGTAAATGATTAAAGACAGGGTGATTTAGCTGAAATAATATGAAATTATTGGTAGGTAATAAAATACTGTCAAAAGGTACTTTGAGTCTTCTCTGCTCATCTCTGGTTTTCATCTTTTTGGATCCTTATGTTTGTTAACTTGGAGTAAGGAGGAAGTGCATCTGAGTATATGCAAAATCAATGATCAACCAGCCGTGGGTTATTTAAATGCTGGTAAACTTTTGGAGTTGCATGGCATCAAATATGTCTTAAGGCATTAACAGAAATAGTAAATGGCTTCCCAGAAGGTTTGATGTATGAAAAGGATGTCACAAAGTTTTGCTGAAAGTGACGTGTCTGATGATTTTGCAGAGTGGTTTGCAGTGCTACATTAAATAGGTATATATATATTATTTTTAAGTAAGGCATTTAATAATTTTATGAAATAAGCCTTTGCCTGTGTACCTATACAGATGCAATTGTAGTGTACATAAAAATTCTGAGGAAAACTTGTTCAGTTTTTGCCTGTGGCATTCCTGCACAACTTCTGTTGATGACAGCAGGAGATGTGTGTAAATAAAAAGGTCATTAGATGGACATGTGTAAGGGAGCAAGTAACAGTAAAGTAAATGTTTCTCTAGTGTTTCCTGTTCTAAGTGTGTTATACTAATAATGAAAGTGACTATCCTGGTGTGGTAAGAGCTGAGGTTGCAGTAATGCTCTGTGGCTTATGTGTTTATATCAAAAATGTGCTGCTTTAAACTTAATTCTACTTCTGCATAAAACTGGAGGTGATTGTGCAGTCCTTCTGTTTTGGACTGAGCTTTCACCAGGCTTCAGAGGCTGAAGACTTATGTCAGAAGTTGTGTGTTTGGATGGGAGATCTTGAGGGAAAAGGCATTTACCTGGAGGAGTGATCCATCCATGTCTGAAGGGCTGAGCATCAGCAGCCAGCATGGCATTGGGGGATGCAGGGCTGCTCACCCCTGGAGCAGATGTGCAGTGCTGAGGTGAGGTTGTCTCTGGCCTGGGGAGATGGTAAGGAATGTTCCCTCTAACTTCACTGTTAGAACTAAATTTTAGCTTGGTTACTTCCAAACTTCCTCTGAACTGGTACTTCTGTGTGGAAATACCTGATGTGTTAGATGTTATGTCTGTTGTTCCATCTGCCCTGTTTACCTTGAGATGTTTTATTCTTTGGGATCTAATGGCCTGCAAATTTGATGTTTTCTTTTCTTGGTGTTAATTTGTCCAGGTTTGTGCCTTTTTTAGTCACGTTGCAGAGGCCATCTCTTCATCTGAGGATTTGTCAAGGCTTAGTGATACTGTGGACTGCAGAAGTATTTGCCATGTTGAATTTTGTTGTTTTGGAGAAGTGAGATGTGTACAACCTTTGCTGATATTTTAGGGGATTTGGTGCTCCAATTACTGTGTTGTGCTTATTAATTTGGTGAGAAAGCTGGGAGTAGGAAGCATGTAAAGTGCTTTAGTGTGTTGTCTAAGCCTGCAGGTGAGTAGATTATTACTACAGTTTTCTGCAGCATGTTTCTGGCTTTTGCTAGCTCTTTTTTCTGCTCTGTCCTTCATGTAATTTATTAGTAGAAGTGGTTTTCCTTCCTCCTAGTTTCTTTCTTTTCTCCCTTGGTTCATCTCCTCCTTCTCTCCTACTATTCCATACATGACCTCTCTCTCTCCTGGGGGTGAGGCTGCATTAGCTGCTTCATGCACTTCTATTCCACATTAAACTGTGCTCTCTATCCCCCTTGGTGTCCAGGTGTGCCTCAGCTGCTCCTGCAGCAGCGAGACAGGGAGGCAGCAATGCTCAAACCCAAGGCCTCTGTGCTGTGCTGGCTCATGGGAGCTCTGAGCTGAGCTTGCCTGGAGTCCAACCTGCCAAGGCTGGGACCCTCTCAGTGCTGCTGAGCTCAGCCCTGCCTCTGAATGCTCTGCTCCTCCCTGAGAGCTTTCCATAGGGTACCTGGAACTGCCTCCTGTGGCTTGGGAAGGAGTGGCTCACTTCCCCTATCTGTAATTGTGGTTGGCAAGGAGCAGAGCAGAGTTCCAGGGCAGAAACCCACACCAATTCCTTCTCTAAAGGATGGCATTGTGCTCCCCCTGCCAAGGAGCTGGAATTTTCCCCACAAAGTGGCTGTCTTGCAAGCCACATTCTGCCACAGACGTCTTTTATGAAAAATCCTTTCCTTAGGATTTTTTCTCCCGAGAAGCTGAGAGGCCTCAGGAACGAAATGTAACCAATGGTTATCTGCTGCTGTGGAATGCAACAGGTGCAGCTGGGATTGGCTCATGTGGTTGTTTCTAATTAATGGCCAATCACAGCCCAGCTGGCTCGTTCTCTGTCCGAAACATAGGCCTTTGTTATTCATTCCTTCTTTTCAATTCTTAGCCAGCCTTCTGATGAAATCCTTTCTTCTATTCTTTTAGTATAGTTTTAATATAATATATATCATAAAATAATAAATCAGCCTTCTGAAACATGGAATCAGATCTCCTTGTCTCTTCCCTCAACCTGAGACCCCTCTGAACACGGTCACAACATTCCCCCATGGACACTTTTTATTGCCAGCTGGTGTCAATGACCCAGTTTTTATTCTATTTCAATGCCATACTGTTGTCTCAAGATGTTTGCCACCAGTATGCTAGATAGCTGATAATGCTTTGACAGCTCTCAGAGCAGTGTTTATTCATCTAAATCATACCCTGCTGCTGCAGGCTATTCTACCAGCATGGTCTGCTATTTCATTTATACTACCTATTATATCTGCTCCCAACTGCTCCTTGAAGGAAATATTTCAAGGAGCTTATTTTGAGACCCTGAGTGCTTCAGAGCTGCAGAAGCCAGGAACCCAGTCCAGCTCCTGCTCCACAGTGAGGAGATCAAAACTGACATCCCAAATAGAGAACATAATGCTGTGCTGGGGCCGTGAGGCACAGTAATGGCTTGTGATCATAGGCATTACTGCTCTAAGAGGCTTCCTTGCTGAGAGCCCTGGGTGCCAGCCCTGCAGCTCTGCCCCACGTGTGCTCCTTTGCTTGTGCTGAGGAGTAGCAGGAGCACACTGCTCACCTCAGCCCCTCTGCCTGGCAGTGCCAGCTCCAAAATAGATTCTCCTCCAGGATACACAGAACCTGACACTGTTCCTGTGATGCTGTTTATGGAGTGCCTGTTTGTATTTCGTTGTTTTGGCTGGGTAGAGGATAAATCACCACCTTCTTTTTCCTGTGCTGCTGAGTGAACTTGGGTTTTGTGATTCTGTGAGTGGGTATGTGGTGTGAGGACAGCAGCCTTACCCTGCCAGCTGACTGCACAGGGGCTCTTCTGACATCTCAGTGCCTCATCTTTGTCATTCAGATATCACCTCAGCTTCTTTCACCTTTTGATTCTCACGGCAAGAAAAGTTTGAAAATATGATGTTGAAATAGAAGACAGAAAAAGTCTTATTCTGCCTTTGTGGGCTTCTACAGATATTGTGATTTTTTACTTTCCTCATTTTTGCCTGCTTCAACTTGGTGAAATGTTAAAGCTGAAGCTCCTCCACAAAACCAAAAAAAGCCCCACCAACAAGGATAAAGAGAGCAATTATGCTCTGTCATCTTTAGTCATGTTTGCTCAAATAATTAGCTGAATGTCTTTGATTACCCTTCTGAATGTTCTTCATAGGGCACCCTAGCAGTTCTTAGCTCACTTCAGCAGGTAATTCCAGCCAGCTCTAAGGCAGATTTGAAGCACAAAACATTGCAGGGGTCTTTCAATCACATTATCAACCAGAGATGGTCATAATACTGCAACTTGAAAAGTTTCTTCTAGAAAGCATTACCAATTAATTTCTAATCTGTCAAGTTTAATTGACCAATTAAACAATTTAGGATTTTCTTCCTGCTTGTCCCTGAAAGAGCTGGGCTAATATTGGTTTTTAAAGTTTTCTTGTACTTTGTATTGTCTCTTGGGCTCTTTACTCCTCCATACCAATTATTTTCCGTGTTACATTATTGACTTTTTCTTCTCTCTGTGCAACCTAAGTATCCATGGCATGCAAATGCTTTTGCTGTACTCGGCTGTGCTTTGGGTTCATATGTATAGAGAAAAACCATTTTTGCACATTTTGCTGAATACACTGAGCATAAATTTCAAAGGGGACCTTAGTGTGATGAAATAGCCAATTTCAACTTCTTTTATATTTGACCTTCTGCATCTTTGCTCAACGTTACACCATGGTAATTAAAATTGATCCTTTTGAGGGGATTTTTTTGGTGAAAATTCGCTCATTTTCACTACATGCATGAGTGGCTGTGTTAGGTTAGCTAAGACCAATGATGTTTTCCATTCCCTTGTAATTGACATAATTGACTGTTAATGGCTTGCAACTTTATCAGAAGCTGTTGATTTCTTCACTCACCAACTCTTTGTAATTGCAGTAAATTTGTGTATTGCTTGGAATTAGAATATGTTTGTAACTTCTTGGTCATCCAGCAAATCCTTCCCCTTGCTTGCAGGAAGGTGCCTCTCCACTAGAGAGGTCAGAGTGGTGGGGTGGCACAGGTAGCTGCAGGACTGACCAAGTTTGCAGCTAAAAGCTGAAGATGATGCAGAGAATGCAGGGAGGCTTCCTCTCTTCTCCCTGAAGTCATGAGGCTGAATTTCAGCTCATGTGCCAGTCTGTGCCTAGAGCTAAACTTACTCTGCTGCATGACTACACGTGGGTCTCAGCTAAGGAAGGCTTAGTGGGATATTACCCCCCAACCCTGAAAATATTTTTTTTTTAATCCTGTTTATACTCTCAAGTTTCCATTCCTCTCCCACACATCTCTCTCTGCAGCTTTCCCACACACCCAGCCACCCACAGAATTACTTTAATTAAACGTTACTCATGTGTGGGCTTGCTTACCACTTCTCCCTGCTTAATTTGTTCCTTTCTAGGGTCAGTGTGAAAGAGTGGCTTGATTCAAACGTGTAACTTGGCTATCCATCAGCATTAGAAAGACAGTAACAAGGCATGTCCCTGTGTCTTGGCTTAACCCACAAGCAGGTGAATCCATCTCAGGCTGCTTCATGCTCTACCAGTGGCTTGACAGGCTGAGATAGACGTTGCAGCAGAAGCAGACACAGGAAAATGTACTTTTTCATCAGATATGCGTTTAGGGAAGGGTTAGAAGTTCTTCTTTTCAGACTTTGCTGGAAAAAGAATTAGACAGAGCTAATACTCACCCATGCATATCACGCCCTATTTGGTTTTTCTGTCATGTGCAGAAAGAATTGGTTGGTCATTTTAGATTGCACAGATCTAGACATTGAATGGCCAATAATTAATTAATTATAGAAATTCCAGAAGAAGGGATAAAAGGTTAACCTATTTTTTTGTGTCTTCAATTAATCCTGCATGTATGTGGCAATTTCTTTACAAAAGTGCAACACAGTGTCGTGGGTAGACTGTGACTGACCTCCCTAATATTTTGGGAGGGTTTATATAGAAATATCAAATAATTGCTAATTAAAAAAAGATATTACAAAGCCTTCCTCTTCTTTTGCTTCCTTCTTGCCTGCTTTAATCTTTGTGTGCATTTTCATTGTCTAATCTTCCTTACACTACTCCTTTTCTATAGTTTTTCTCTTGTTTTCCAATTATGTTGTTTTTCAATATGTAGGCTTTGTCTCCATTTTATGTTTCTTCCCAGTTTTTGCTCATTCCAATAATATCTACTAGCTTGCTTTCATTTCCTCCTCCCCTATAGGAGGTACCACTGATTTTAATGTGGCATGGAGAGAATATCTGAATCTCTGAAGGAAATATATAGTGGATGTGAAAAACATACACCATTCCTTTGGTATTTTTGTATCTAAATTGCAGCAGCTTGCTGGTTCTAGATGCTTTTTCAGCTGATATCCCACACAGTTGTGTTGAAGCATCAGCATATTGTGCTGCCTTTTTTGATTTAGGAAAACTTCTCAACAGCTTTTTAAGAGAGATCCCTTAGGTCTTCTGCTATTCTTGCTTAAAGGCACTTCTTGCCTTTGCTTTTCCAGCAGAGACCTCTTTAAATCTCACCCACAGCAGCAGCTGCCACTGCCTCTGGGCTTTTCCCTACATGGGAAGTTGTCACTGCCTCTGAAATCTGATGAGTTTACCCCAGAACACAAAGTGAGCTGCCCATTTAACACCCACCTGTGAACGCAGCAAGGTGCGCCCGTGCTCCTGCCCTGCCCTGGCAACAGCTCTGCACAAATGCTTCCAAAGGAGGGGGTGAAAAAGCACCTGGGGGCAGCTCCTCACCTGCCCCAGGTCTGAGCACACCCCAGGTGGGGCAGAGAGATGAAACTCTCTCCATAGAGCAGATTGTTTGCCATTGAGGACATCTCCATCTTGATAAACTGACTGGCTGCAGACTGCTGCTGCCTCCCAGCCTCCTCATCCTTCCAAAGCAGCAATGGAGGGTTTCTCTTGCTCTGCTCTTTTTGCTTTGGATTGTAATTCAGATACTTTTTCTTTATTCTCTGATTTATAAAAGATAAAAAAGGCAGCAGACTGCCTTGTGATACAGTCAGGAGAGCGTGCTTACAATCAAGTCTTTTCTGTGGCTGTGGGTTTTTTTGTTGCTGTTATAAAAAGTGCATCAAAAGATGTCAACTATTTCATTTCATAAAGATTCACATAAGTTCCAGCTGTTCCAGAGTAGTATCTAAATATTTGATTTGAAAACAAGAAGTGTACCAAGGCTGCACCATATTGCAGGCATGATCACCCAGCTAGCCAGGAAGAGCTGAGCCTGCCTGTGCTAATTAGTGTTTGCAGATAAAGCTCCTCCAGTGCATGCTGAAGTGAAAAAAAAGGGGTTATAACTACATCATGTGCGAGAAAAGAGAGATCTAAAAAAACCCAAACTATGTAAATTCACTATTTTTTGTGTCATAACAAGGCTGGGACACTGATTTTTCTTTTCATGAGGATGTGGTTTACTTTTTTAGTATGTTCATATTACAAAAGGTATTATTGCTGATATTGTTGAAAGAGATTTGTTGCCAAAAGTGTGGTTATAAAATGTCAATTTGTTTAAAATATTTGCAAGTGTTCAGCTTAAAGCTAGAAGATACTAAATAAGAAATCTTGTGGATTTTTACTTAGAGGAAAAATTTGTAGATTTGTCCAGAGAAATTTGCTTTAAACTTATGTATTTACTTGAAAATGTAGCAATTCTGTTGCCTAATTACTTAGAGTCCTTATTCTTTTGACTTTAGGGATATGGAAATATTGATTGTGCTGAGAAATATGATTTCTCATGGACATATTCCACCCCATTTCTTTTCCTACATCGTTTACAATTACAATGTTGCCAAATTTAGTGAAGCAGATGCCAAGTTTCACCTCTGAATATTTGTATTTCCTTGTTCTCATACATAAGCTTCCTTTTTTTCTTTAAAGAAAATCTGACAGGGACAGGTGGCAAAACTATCCCAAGCTGGAAAAAACAGAAAAAAATGGAGCTTGGTTGTTTATACATGAATGTCACTTTTGACCTCCTTTTAAATACAGAATGTATTCCAGTTTTGACAGAGTGTTTGGGAAAAAATATTGGCTTGTATTGAAAAATAAAAGCTGTACAAGAGAAATTAAAATGAGATAAAGTAGATTTTGAGCACATTGAAAAATTTGTGTTTTTCAGTACTTCCTTCAAGTGTTGATCTTAAAATGCACTGCAATTAGTGTAATTGGAGGAGCCAACATATTTGCAGTGTAGACATTGAGTAATTTTTAATATATGACGATTGTTTGATCCTCATGAGCGGGTGATATTTTATCCCAGTAAGTCTATATCGTGGTACACAGGAATTTAGCTGCAAAATCCCATTTTAGACTGGAGGGATAAGCCTGGCACGGGCTGTGTGCTGGTGTGCACAGGAATTGGCCAGAGCTGCTTCTGAAGGGACTGGCTTTAGGGACAGGGACTGGCTTTAGGGACAGGGACTGGCTTTGGGGACAGGGACTGGCTTTAGGGACAGGGACTGGCTTTAGGGACAGGGACTGGCTTTGGGGACAGGGACTGGCTTTAGGGACAGGGACTGGCTTTAGGGACAGGGACTGGCTTTGGGGACAGGGACTGGCTTTAGGGACAGGGACTGGCTTTGGGGACAGGGACTGGCTTTGGGGACAGGGACTGGCTTTAGGGACAGGGACTGGCTTTAGGGACAGGGATTGGCTTTGGGGACATCTCTGGGATTGGCTTTGGGGACAGCTCTGGGACTGGCTTTGGGGACAGCTCTGGGATTGGCTTTGGGGACAGCTCTGGGACTGGCTTTAGGGACAGGGATTGGCTTTAGGAGCAGCTCTGGGACTGGCTTTAGGGGACAGGTCTGGGACTGGCTTTAGGGGACAGGTCTGGGACTGGCTTTAGGGACAGGGACTGGCTTTAGGAGCAGCTCGGACTGGCTTTAGGGGACATCTCTGGGATTGGCTTTGGGGACATCTCTGGGATTGGCTTTGGGGACAGCTCTGGGACTGGCTTTAGGGACAGGGATTGGCTTTAGGAGCAGCTCTGGGACTGGCTTTAGGGGACAGCTCTGGGATTGGCTTTAGGGGCAGGTCTGGGACTGGCTTTAGGAGCAGGTCCTGCCCCATGGGGTGCAGAGCTCCTGGGAGCTGCTGCCTGAGTGTGTTTGGGTGCAGGTGCTGGGCAGCCCTGGGTGTGTTTGGGGGCAGGTGCTGGGCAGCCCTGGGTGTGTTTGGGGGCAGCCCTGGGTGTGTTTGGGGGCAGCCCTGGGTGTGTTTGGGGGCAGCCCTGGGTGTGTTTGGGGGCAGGTACTGGGCAGCTCTGGAGCCCTGCAGGCTCCTGCATCCTGCACTTGCTGGAGTTCACATCCAGGCTGGCAGGAGCTGTACTTGTGAAACGGCTCACACATGCAATAAAAGCACTTTCACACCAGCCTAAAATGCTGCTATTGGCTTCTTCCTGTCTCCAGCAAGCGTTTCCAATTTTAGAACTTGCTCTCATTTCTGAGCTGGGCTCCCTCTTCTCTTTTTTTCCCCACTGAGTTGAAAGCATGGCACATCCATCCCTTTTATCTCTGTTCTCTCTCGAAAGGAACTGCAGCCATTTCCCGTGTTGCTTCTCTTTTTGCGTGTACAGCAAAGTCAACTTCCCAAAGATTTTAATGCATTTTAGGGACAAAACATGTTCAATCAAAGGCACCAGCATCTGAATCACTGATCCTGTTCTGTGCTTTCTAATGGAGAGAGCCCCTTTTTTATCATTTTACTATTATTGTGTATGAAGAGATTCTTCTGTTTTCAATATTTCAATACAACTGTAAGGTTGGGTTTTTTTAATTTCTGTTTTTTCACAGATTTTTTTATTATTTTTTAATAAATATTTAAAATATAATAAAGTATTAATAAATATTTATTGTTATTTTATTAATAAAACTTTTTAATTTTTTAATATTGGGGGTTTTTTTTGTTTGCTTGTGTTTTTTCCAAATACATACTTTTAAGACAACAAATTTGCCATATCCCAGGCTCCCACATATGCCCCTTAGCCCAATGCATGTAATTTTTCTGCCTGGAAATTTGAGGATATGGGCTATTTGTCTGGGGTTATTGAAAGTTACGTTTCCTAAACAGACTACTGCATGCCTAGAAATGTTATATCTCCTCACTCTGTGCCAGATGATCCAGGTGATGTTAATCCTAACTAGGCAAGTGTAGTAAGCCTTGCTGTGGCAAAAAATCCGCCATTTGTGTATCGTGTTTCTGACTGAGAAATGTGTCACCCGTCCCAGCCATGGCCACCCACTATGAAAAATTGCTTTCCACCATCATCAGCTGTTTAATATCTCTACAGATAATCTATTCAGGTTGCAAGCTGAAGCTACTCTCAGTATCTCCAGTTTCCTTAACATAAACATAATGTATTGCCCCACATTTGAGTAGCTTTCTGATTAATTGAATTATTGATTTAACATATTTCAGACACTGATCATTTAGAGCTGCTAAGTTTAGAACCATCTAGCTAGGAGCTATAATTTAGGAACCTGATACTTGTTATTTTGATTGAACTTGCTGTGCCCTGTGTTTTACAGCTTTTTGCCTTCAGTGGGAAGAAGGAAGGGCTTCTATTGCTGAATATTCAAGTTTTGGGTTATCTATCTGTCTGTCATCTATCCATTTTCTTCCATGAAGAAGGATGCTTTGCCTTTATTGTAAGAAAAATGAGATTTTTTGCTTCATCATAGGGTTATTTAAGACATTTACAGGAAGGTCCCTCGTGTCACACACAGGTGTCAGACCAGTGACTGGAAAGCTGTGTCCCCTCACATGTGTGTTGCTGCTGGGACTACAAAAGCAGAGAAAAAAAGCTGCTGGTGATAAGTTTGTTGCTCCTCTAACAAACTGTGCATTCATTACCAGGGATTGTTCTTGAGCACATTTTTTGGGTGAAGAATTGGGATTTAACCAGAAAATCTTTAAGATGCAATTGAAAGAAGTAATTATTTGGGGATGCTTTGTGCCACCTTGCCCTATTGATGAAATGCAGAAGCAGGTGTGACCCTTGCTCAGCAGTTCTCAACAAGAGCAGATATTTCATGCCAAAATCTATTCACATTTTTTTGCAGCTGGGCTCTTTGCTAATTTGAATAGTGCCCAGGTGATGATAAATTTGTTGCTCTCACTTTGATGAAATACCTTTACACCGTGCCCTTCTCTTGGTGAAAACAATATCCTAGTGCCAATTTTGTCATGAGAAAAAGAGCTTTGAGTGCTGTGAGGGCTTGAAGGGTTTTTTTTGAAGTTTGCTTCAGTGCTTTGTCTGTAGCCACTGCACAAGTGCCCTGTCCACTCTCTGGGGTACTGAGGGTGGGAAATACAGCAAGTCCCCAGGCTGAGGCTGGTGCTGCAGGAGCAGAGCACAGGGGCTCAGGAATTGTCACAGGCATGTGACTGATGCTGGGAATTCCTGCAGTGGGTTTGCCCTCCCAGGGGCTGCAGGAGGATGTGTGATGGGCTCTGGTGCAGCTGAGGGGTTGAGGGGTTTTTATTATCAGAGCACAGGGGAATCTCTGGGTGTGAATGCAAGGCAACCCTGCTGTGCTTTCTGCAAAATTTCTGATATGTTTTCAGTTGATCATTTCTTCTCTGAGGGAGTTGGATTCTATTTCCTACCACTCTCGTGGGGTAGCAAAAAACAATTTGAGATAGAGACCTTACAAGTCTGTGACCTCAAATGATGAAGGTATTTCTTTATGTTCAGGAGTTCTTTAGGTTTGGGAGTTGGCTGTAAGACTGAGATATTTCTGAATGTGCTGCTGCTGATCTAATCTAGTGTGATTCTTTCTTGTTGAGTTTAGAGAATGATCCTCTCCAAGCATCTCATGAAAGGATTTATTTGATCCTTATGTCCATTTGGTGAGATTTTGCTGAATTATAATTATTGCTTTTTCTGCTGTTGTTGAGAAGGAACTAGGGTACAAGTAGTTTAAATAACCTGCCAGAGGCAAATCTGTGACAAAATTGATTGCAGAGGCTGGCTGTCCTGAGCCCAAGTGTCTAGACTGAGAAATAGTTTTTTTTCTCCATAACAACAGAATGCTATTGCTGAATTTCATTTTGAACTGATGCTTTTGGAGCATTGAGCTTTGAATAGATCACAGCTTCAGCTTGATTTGTGCGAATGCAATCTTTCAGGTGGATGAATAAAAAAGAATGTTGGTGAGATACTCTGCTACTTAGGAAATTTATATTTATATAAATATTTTTTTCCCTTTTTTTAAAGGCAAAACTGTGCAGCTTAGTTTAACTTTCAGACATTCCATGCAGACAGGGTGAAGTTGCCAACTCTGTTCACCCCCACCCTGGGGTATGTGAGGAGCTGTTGCCACACACAGTGGGAAGATGCATCTGCTCTGTAGCTTTGGCACAGTTTTCATGTCTCTTTCAGGGAGGAAGGGGATTGAGGAGTCAGAGATGGGGCATGAAATGATGCAGGGAATGTGACAACTGCCAGGGCTCCAAGGGGCTCCAACTCCCTGCGCTATAGGTGGGGCGGTTATAGAAGTGTTCAGGTGTGGTGTGAAGCTTTACAAATGAAAGTACAGGGATTGTTGGGACAGAGGGGCACTGGAAGCTGGCCCGGGGGTGCTGAGCTCAGATCCTGCACTGCTCAGCCTGAGCAAGCTGCACAAAGGGTGGCAGGAGATGCCAGCAGGGACAAGGAGCAAGACTGGCAGCTTCTGCTTGGAGAAGGGTACTTGAGCAGCTCCTTCATCTGTTCCATCTGTAGCAAAGTTATTTATATTTGGTTTTTTTTCCTCTTTTTTCCCCCACAATAACTGCAGCAGGCAGGGTCAATAGTGATCTGTGTCTGGTACAATTACCAGCAGGCAGAAACCCCTCAGTGGCTGGGACTGACTGCTGCTTCTCTCAACCAGCCCTGCAGAAGTGTGCAGAAGGTTGTAACTGAGCAGCTGAGACCCTTCTTCCCCTTCCATGGCATTTGTCCTCATGGGTTTCCTTTGATGTCTTTTTTCTTTTTCCTTTTTTTCTTTTTTTTAATTTTTTTTTTTTGCCATTGCTCAGGTGCCTGTGGGTAGGAGGGTAGTGCCTTACCTTGTCACACACACCTGAGAGAGAACAAAGACAAGGCAGCTTTGGACAGGCCTCATTTCTCTCAGAGATGGAAAAATTCATAGTGTTTGTTAGGCCAAATTTTATAGGAATGTGTCTGAGGTTACAATTTGGCCTTGCTCACAGTAGGTTTCAATGCCTCAGATTTCATAGGGAATTGCTGGCAAGAATATTTGCAACCTATACTGTATTTATACAATATTTGTTTAATACATTAGTCAGATGTGGGGGGTTTTTTTCCTCAAATGGGGCTGTGCATATGCCTGAATTGCTATATTTTGTGGGGTTGTTTTGTTTTGGTTTTTTGTTTGGTTTTTTTTTGGATTTTTTTTTTTTTTTTTACTAAATACAGAGCTTATGTAGGTGAGACACCTATTACTTAAGTAATTGTGACAATTTTTGTACCAAGAGCACCAGAATTGTCTGGTTGTTTGGCTCTGATATTGTGTTGAACATTGCAAGAAGCAAAACATCTGTATTGGCATTTTCTAAAAATTTATTACTTTATTTTAGAGTAAAATATGCATGAGAAGTTGTTTTGGGGTTTTTTTTACGTTGGTATGAGACCCTACTTAAGGCATTTTATAGTTTTGTGTCATTTCCATGGATAGTGGGAAAACCAGTTTTACCTTGATTAATGTCTTTGCTAAAAACACGGACTGTGAACCAAAGTGATTCTAAATGCAGGCAAAGAGAAATTATAAATGTTCCTAAAAACTGCGAGCTAAAATACAGTGCTGTATATGAGCTTTCAGTTTGATAAATACTTACTTATGAGGTCATAAATACTTGAGGTACAAAAGGTTAATGTAGTGTGAAAGGCTGTAAAACACAGCCAGCAACCTGCTAGATCATAATGATGCATTAGCACCTTTCAGTATGAATGCTGCTGGTTATAAAAATCTTCAGCTTGGATTTATTCTCTAATCCAAGAATGTAAAGCCAAAGTATCTTCCCTGTGTACTTTTACTTATCTTCTCATATTTATTTCTCTTTATATAAAAAAAAAAAGAGGCTCTCATCTGTTCATAAATGCTCACTGACTGAAACTGATAAAAACCCATTTTTGACTAATATAATTTCTCCAAAGCATGTCAGGTGTTGTCTGGGTGCTCAAAGAAAGTAATAAAATCAAGTAACACTTGGTGATTTTTTTTTTCTCTTCTCTGTATTAATAAGTTTCCATGAGATAAAGTAAGCAATATAATGCATAAAGGAAACAAAAGTGATATAAATTTTGGAGAGCAGTAATGCAAGTTACCTTTGAGAGGAAAGAAATTCAGTAGTAAAATCACAAACTGAGCTTTTACTCAGTGGTGAAATTGGCTTTATCATAGTAAATACAGTATTAGTCTCAGAAATCCTCTGCAGTTTATAATTGTCTCCAATGTGCTGATGCAGCTAATATTTCTCATTTAATATCTACCTCTGTGGAGTGTTAATTTTCATGCTTTGGTGCTCATTGCTTTTTACTAAAGCAAATTACTTCCTCTTACTGTTATATCAGAGCTTATGACAGATTGGGATAATTTTACTGTCATTAATCTTTGGAGTCCGTTCCACTCTTTTCAATGAAGTGCCACGTTTTGGCCAGGCTAAACTGACACACTTAATAAAATCTGGAATCAAATATAAAAAAATTGCAGGCTGTTGATAACTGCTTTCATCCTTCTCTACTCTCTGGTTACAAGAGAAGTATTTTATTTTTCATTTTTTTTCTCTTCTAAAAGTACATCTGCATTTGGAAGTTATTCAGTAGTTTTGGGGGACTAGACAAGAAAAATGCTGAAGTGAAAATATTTGATTTAGACACTTTTTATTATTATTTTGAGGTGTTGAAAATCTACACATTCTGTTCTTATTAAGATACAGTTTAAATTGATAGTTTTTGAATTGTGCAAATATATCTTCAGGAATCTCTGTAGATGATTATTTTTAGATTATTTTTAGTTGAAGACCTTATTTAAATTTGCAAGGAACACTGCGAGCTCTTGCTGTGCTGACAGAATTAGCACAAAAAACCTGTGAGAGACCACACAGTGAAGCATCTTGTAAAAGCCCTCACAATTCCTCTGAAAAGAATGTATTTCTTCACAAATGCTGAGATGGTTTGCTTTATTTTGGAGCAATTGGTCAAGCTAGAAATCCAAATGACAAAGCCCTGGTAGGCCAATATAGCAGATACATGACTTGCCTTGTCAAATGCTGCTTTGTAGTACAAAATACAGGATTGTGATGGTAACAGAAAAAAATTTATATATATATATATATATATATATATATATATATATATATATATAACATATACATTATTTGTATTTATATATAGGTAATATTATATATTACCAATTTATAGTTGCATATTAGGTTATGAGCCTTTCTGTGCCATTCATTTGGGCAGGAATTTGTTTGTTTATTTTATTTGTTAGGATTTTTTTTGCTGTAGCAGCCTCAGTGCCTGGAAGCAGCCCCACTGCTCAGTCCTCCTGATGGACCAGGGCCTCTTCCCCCTTTCTTTCTTCCTTTTTTGAATTAAATGTCCTCCTCATGCTACAGTAATCGTGGATATTGTTAATAGAATTGTGTGGTAGAACTTAATTAACCTTTTCTTCTTGCTTTTTATTTAAAGGAAATTTGAGAGAGCTCAGTGGCGTGCTTCCTAATTTAATGCATCCTCCCAGTGTCTATTAGAGGCTCTTCACTTGGGTGAGTCAGGGGAGACAGAGCTGCCCATCCTTGGCTCACAATTCATTCTCCCTCAGTTGAAATGTTCACCTGACATTCTAATCAGGGCAGAGTAAAAGTGCTGAGTTATATGTGTTAATAAATATATATTCTTCATGAATTTAGATAATCTCATAACTGCAGCCATTAAAACATATTGGATGGTTATGCAAATAACCAAAGGAATTTCAAATTGCACTGACCATTTTGAGTCTCACTCCTTGAACTGATTTTCTTTCATTTTGTAAATAATAATTAAAGCTGCTTGTGGTAGTTTTTTCTCTAGCTATTGAGTGGTCAGCAGATGAATAATTCTTTACTGAGATGGGAGTGGACAGTGAAGGCTATAATTTACAATTTCAGTTTTAAATCCACTTCCAGAAGTGCAGCAAAGAGCATTTTTTACATTGGTTCCTTTAGAAGCAGAGGAAGGGAAAGGTGTTACAAAAGTAGATGATGTAAATGGAAATGCAATTCAGGCCATATTTCTGTAAGCTACTCTTTTATCTTTCCCTGAATGAAGTCTGTTTAAGTGTCCTCAGTTCATTATATTTCTAAATGAGTTTTACTTCAAATGGCTGTTAATTATTGCCATAACTTCCTCTCATATTAGTGTCTGAGTCCTGCTCACACAGAGATTGTTAGCTCATCCAGAATAAAGTCTGGTTTTATGGATTTAAAAAAAAAAACAAACCCTGTGATTTCCTCACATTCTTGGAGCCCAGTTGATGAAGTGTAAGCTTGCTTCTCAAACTGATTGACCAAACTCTTTATTTCCTTACAAAGCAGTAAAAGCAGTCAGTGTACAAAGCAAAACGAAAGTTCCACACCTAGAAAAGAGCAAAACAGAACCATGAAAGGGTTTCTTCTGATATATGTTAGATTACCAAATATTTTCTGAAACAGCATTGCAGATAAACATAACTGCATGTCCCAAAATCACTGAAGAAACTGAAAATCTGTTTGGCTGACCTCTTATACAAGTTAGGGAGACAAGCTTAGGTTGAGAAGCAGTTTCATAAAAATAACTGAAACATATTTTCTTCTTTTTTTTCCCCTTTTCCAGTTTAAGTGCACTAACCTACAGAGATGGTTGACTGGGATTGGTGGGGCTTAATTTTGCAGTAGAAGTTTGAAATATGATTAAAAAAAGTAAATTATTCATGGAGCTTGATGAAAGACTGGCTTTGGGGTATGGGACACTGGCATTATTGTCACAGAGGTTGGTGGCTGATAAGCTAAGTCTGTGATAGGCATCTGGCAAAATTCTCTTTTTAGTTTTCCTTTATGTTGCCTTTTCATTTCAATTGGCTGGGAATAATAGATCACACTTTAGTTATGGTTCAAGGAATCAGGTGATCATTACAACTTTCAGTTACTAATATGGGAAACAAACCCTGTGCAGAGAGACTTGAGTTATGTTGTGCAGGTGGAAAGGATCCTGGAATGCAGAAAGGAGTAAAAATCCTAGGAACTAACAGATGGTGTCCAAAAAATAAATGTATTTATTTACTTACATGGTTATACTATTGTACAGAATACTCAATTTATATGTCAAGAGAATTTACAAGAGGAATGTAGGAATCTTCGCTATCCAAGTAAGCTTTAAAGGTAAAATAGGGTAACAGAGTAAATCAGTGTACAGTGAGCAGAGTGGTGGTGCTGGAGTGCCTTCCTGTGATATTAATCCTTCCTCCCTGAAGAGTGCCTTGTTTATTTGGGTTGTGGCCATCACACGATGGAGACCAGTGATGGGAAGAGGTGACCTACAGTTGCCATTTGCTGATATAATAATATTGCTTTATTGTGTGATAATTTGCTTTATGTAATGTTTATTCTGCTGCAGTGCCATGCTAAGGTGTGGAGGTTTCCATTTCTCTGTGTTCTCTTTGGAGCCAGGTCAGAGAAAACAAGGATCTCTGGGTGGGGGGGTGTTTCGTGCACCACAGAAAGTGGAAATTTTTGCCCATCCAAATGAACATTTTTCCCAGTCCCTTTTTCAGTGTTCTTCCTTTGCATGTCGTTTTTTCATCATATTCTGGCATCAGCCTTGGTGAATGGTTCTTGTCAGGGTCTGCTGCTCCTTCCTGCCCTGCCCATCTCCACTGGGCTCCCCATCCCAGCTCTGCCTGCCATGGGACCCTCTGAACAGGGTCCCTGACCCTCTGAACAGGGTCCCTGACCCACTGAACAGCATCCTGACCCACTGAATGGGTCCCTGACCCACTGAACGGGTCCCTGACCCTCTGAACGGGTCCCTGACCCACTGAATGGGTCCCTGACCCTCTGAACGGGTCCCTGACCCACTGAATGGGTCCCTGACCCTCTGAACGGGTCCCTGACCCACTGAATGGGTCCCTGGCGCTCTGAACAGGGTCCCTGACCCACTGAATGGGTCCCTGACCATCTGAACAGCATCCTCACCCACTGAATGGGTCCCTGACCCACTGAATGGGTCCCTGACCCACTGAACAGGGTCCCTGACCATCTGAACAGCATCCTCACCCACTGAATGGGTCCCTGACGCTCTGAACAGGGTCCCTGACCCACTGAATGGGTCCCTGACCCTCTGAACAGCATCCTCACCCACTGAATGGGTCCCTGACCCACTGAACAGGGTCCCTGACCGTCTGAACAGCATCCTCACCCACTGAATGGGTCCCTGACCCCCTGAATGGGTCCCTGACCCTCTGATTGCTGTCCTTGCTCCTGCTCTGTCACTGCTCCCCAGGGGTGCACAAGGCTGGTCCTTGTCACTGGACCTGGCTTCAATCTGCTGACAAATCAAGTGGGATCAGCTAGAGCAGGTTATTCAGGACTGTGCCCAGATGGGTGTTGAATTCCTCCAGGGAGGGAGCTCCACAAGCTCTCTGGGTAATCTGTTCTAATGTTAGAGCACTCACAGGACAAGTTTTCCCCAGCTCCCGCACAGAATGTGCTGTAGTGCAGCTTTTGCTCATTGCCTTTTGTTCCCTCACTGGGCACCACTGGCCAGAGTGTAGCTCCTTCCTCCCTCCTCCCTCCCATCAGGCATTTATGCCTTCTCTTTTGCAGGCTGATCACTCCTGGCTCTCTCATTCTCTCCTTGTTTGCCAGATGCTCCAATCCTCCCATATTGTTGACTCCTATTCACCTTGGACTCATTTCCTGCAGCTCTGCTCTGGCTGTTCCTCTCCACGTGCAGGACTTTGCTGAACTTGATGAGGTTCCTCATGCCTGTTTCTCCAGCCTGCCAGGGTCCCTCTGCATGGCAGCACAACCCTCTGGGGTATCAGTCACCCCACCCTGCCTGCTTTCATCTCCCAACAGCATCAATTGGCCAAGTCCCTTCCTGAGAAACCAAAGGGAGATCAATCTGTGCCCCTTGAGTGAGCGTGGCTGTGCCATCCTGCGCTGATTCCTGGAGGGAACTGCAGACAGAAAAACTGCCTGACAGTGGTAGGGCTTCTCTGTACAGATGTTAGATGGAAATAGAAATATCTTGGCTCAGAAATGTCTGGTTGCTGTGCTGGAGGATGGATAAGGGAAGAGGTCTGTTGGCAGGTTTGCTGTGAGCAAGAGGGAAGGATGGGAATTAAACTCACAGTGCCAATCCTCCTGGTTTGCTGTTAGAGAATGTCTCCTCTGCCCCCTTTCCTGAGAACTTTTTCCAGGAAAGGAAAATTGATTTCAGGGGAATCCAAGTCCTGTTTCCAGTAATTCTAAAGATGCTTCCTTAAACTTGAGTATCAGTATTCAAAGCAATTCTGCAGTGGGAGCTGCATTGTGCATTCATAGGATCAAGCAGAATTCATCACAACATCAGCATTCACAGCTGGATTTGAAATGATGGTTTAAACCCTTTAAAAGTTCTTTGAAACATCCACTATTCCTTAGATTTGTTTCTTCTTTCAAGTGGGAGCAGAGAAGGACAAATGGATGTTTGCTAAAACTTTAAATTGTCTTTCACATTATTGAAGGAAAGGTGTTTGGTGAGCTTGAAGAGACGGATGAAAAAGAATGATTTACATCAAGCATCATTTTCCTTGCTGTGGACTTGTCTGTGTCTGGTTGTGCCACTGGGAAACTTCAGGAATGCTGCTTTTGGAGAGGAGCAGGTACAGTCCTGCTTTTCCATTCAAAACGTCTCAGCTCTTTGGAAATGCTGCTTGCATTTGGCTGCAGCCTGCTGGGATATGAGACCACCAAACACACCCAATAAGAAAAAATGAATTCAGCTGGTTTTTTTTCATGAAATTGGTAATCTAAGTTTGAGAATTTACTATCCTGCAAGGAACTGAACTGCTGCTTGTTAAGTAGGGGTGAGTACCTCAGTACAAAAAGAGCAATGTGATTTAGAAAATGTCTTTTTGTGACATGGAGAACCCTCAAACTCCTCTGCATTTCAGAGGGCTCAACAGCTGACTCCTTGGGCAAAGATATGCAAGTGAGCAAATGGAATGTCCCAGTAGGGATCCAGCACGAGGTGAGGGGTCAAACAGAGAAAAACCTTTTATCACACGGCCACATTTTCTCTCTTTCCCTGAGCTGGAGCTGGAGCAATCAGCCGTTCCCTCTCAGCGTGAAACTCTGCTCTCACAAGTTGGCTCAGCAGTTGGTTGTGTCAACACAGCTCTCACAAAAAGGACTTTACATGCATGACATCAATCCAGTTCAGAGGGGAATTCCAGAAACTGGTGTGCATTGATTCAAGCTGAGGGTAAACAAGTCATAGCCAAACCTGCAAATGTTCCATCTAAAGACACTTTCCTTTTTTTGAATTTTTTTTTTTTATTTTTCAAGAAAGTAATATCCTCTGCAGCTGTGTAGCACAGTATTAATTAGTGCCTTTTTTATTTGGACAAATATTGTCAGATGTCACAGCATTGTACAGGTTAGTTGCAGATGTTGAAAGTTATTTTTTCCAGATAGAGCCTGCTGCCAGAACAAAAGTTTAATAAGCTTTATTGCAGCACTGCAGCCTTTTATAATGTAGACTTATGAAGGATAACACTTGAAAGAATTTTTAAGCTAATTAGAACGTTTAAAAAAAGAATCTCATTCTGTATTAGAGCAGCAATGCTTGAGCATGAATGAATGGCCACAGGTAAAAGTACAGTTGCCTTACTGTGTATTGATTTATGTTTTTTTCTGAGTAATTTTTTCATAAATCAAGGTAATAAATGAGCTGGACAGGAGAACTTGGGGAGAATCAGTGGATTTCCAGAAACCAAGCATGCCAAGTTTTGCATCAGTCAGAAAGTCTTATCCTCAAGGCCACTGTCCTGATTTATTGCCTATCAAATTGTGACTTGAAGTGTTTCAAGGCCTATTATAACCATTAGGAATATTTACCTGTAAGCTTTACAAAACCTTTCAACATTTCTTCATCTATTTTACCCCTCTTCCCTTAAAGTTTGTTATTTAGATGGCAAATCTCTATTTCTGTGTATTTAGAACATACCACAGCTATTCTCTATTGGTACTTTCAGGAGCTTTCCAAGTCTTATTTTATATAATTTTTTATATCTTATTTCCTGTAATGCAATTTTTGTGGAGTGGTGAGTGGAAGGAGCCTGAGCCCTGAGGTGTCAGGAGGGGCAGGTGTGTTCTTGAGGCTTTGGGTGCTCATGAAACCACCCCATGAGTGCTGTGGGTCCTTTCGGACACACAGGGGGAAAGGAGCTCCAGAGGGAGAGAAATGAGAGGTGAATCTGCAGAGTAAAAGTGCTGAGCAATTTGTGGGGGAAAATCTCATGAGCATGGCTCTATTTAGTGCTGAGAATCCTGGTGGCTGCTTCTTCTGGTAATACTTTGTAAACCAGCTTGTGCAGTGTGAAGCTACAGCTCCTACTCAAATGATAAAAACCTCTCTAATCAAGATTTCTATATTTACTGTCATGGGGTTTTTAGTATGTTTTCAGTGGTTGCCTGTCTGGATTTTACATTAGGCTTCCAAGCATTGAAACAAGGTTATTTTTAAACACTTTCTTCCTGCAAGACTTACATCAGAAAGAAAACAGACTTCTGACTAACAGATGAAAGAAGAATAACAAAATCAATTGACTATTTCTTTATGTCTCTTTATCACTACTTAAGATTTTTTATTTGGGTTAAATTAATGCTTTTGTCCTTTGACAGTATAGTGTTTCCTAATCTGTCTGCTATTTTTTAAAAGAATAAATCCAAGGAGTTTATTTTAGTGTTATCTTGTGACAATATCACAATAATTGAGTTTTATTATACGTAGTGTGATCTTCTAAAGATCTTCATAGTGTGTATGCATTTCCTTCTTGGCTAATGGAGCCAGGATGCAGCTAATTAGGAAAGGTTTTGTTAATCGCTCTTGTGATGTTGTGGATGGGATCAGTAGGTGGTCAGAAATATTTATTGAATCGATGCAAGCAATAAATAATTCATTGAGGCAACCTTTTATCATTCCTTCTCCCATTTCACATTACTGTCATGCTGGCATCAGCTGCATGTCCTTAACTGAACTTGCCAACTGCTTGGTTACACACAACTCTATTAAAACATTTCACAAATATTCTTTTAGAAGTAATATCTGCTCTGTATGCCAGAAAATTTGGCCCAAGTTTTGAGAGGCGTTCTCAAGTCAAAAAATGTATGGCTCTTGGTGATTCTCCTCCAGACATGATTGATCTGCTCTTCCCTGAGACCCTGCTGAATATTTTAGAAGAAAAATGATGAACCAGGAAAGGCAATGTAAAGCACTATATAGGAGCTATATTGCATATTGTTAAGGAAGATTAATTGGGGAAATAATTAATGTAGCCAAGTTATTAATTACTCTTTGGTTGTCCTGCAGTACCAGAGGCTTAAGAAACCTATCTTATTGCTCCTATCTGTCCCCAGAATTAATGATCTCTTATTTAGGCTGCTAGCTCTCCATGCATAAGCTATCACAATAATAGCAGTGCTTTCTTGTAGCCTGTGGTATCAGCATCCAGAATGCATCCATCTAGAAATGAGAGAAATAATCACTACTGCTTGTAAGTCTTCAGCCCTGAACAATACCCAGCCTGCTGAAACCCCAGAGCATGTTCAATAGTGGAACGTCAGAAACTGCTGAAGCAAAGCACAAAATTATTCAGGTTCTTTTTCATTTGTCAGTAAATTGGATTAAGGGATTCTAGCAGGGTGTGCTTGTGTGTGGCAGTATATCTAAAACAAATGCCCCAGTCAGAGCCAGCCACCTTACACTGTCTTCCTGGCAGTAAATTGTGTTCATCTGACTGCTCAAGGGGCTGTGAGAGGCAGTGCTGCAGAAGGGAGGTGGTTGGGTGTTCTCCCTCCCCAGAGGTGCACTGACACCCTGCCTGTGTCTCTCACAGCCCCAACGTGTGTGTGTGTGGCACACCTCACCTCCCAAAAATGGGTTTATTAATGACAATAATGGGCATAACTGAACATCAAACACACCCTTGACATTAGGGAAATGTGTGTGTGTGTCACATCTCACCTCACCTCCCAAAGATGGGTTTATTAATGACAATAATGGGCATAACTGAACATCAAACACACCCTTGACATTAGGGAAATGGGAGGGAGAATGGCTCTTGGGCATTAATGGACTGGGCAGGGCCCAGGGTGAGTGTGGTGGTGTTCAGAGGGGGCCCAGGATGAGGGAAGAGATGAGGATCTGACTCCATGTTTCAGAAGGCTGATTTATTATTTTATGGTATGTATTATAGTAAAACTATACTAAAAGAATGGAAGAAAGGATTTCATCAGAAGGCTGGCTAAGAATAGAAAAGGAATGATAACAAAGGCTTGTGACTGACCGAGGCAGTCTGAGCCAGCTGGACTGTGATTGGCCATTAATTAGAAACAACCACATGAGCCCAATCACAGACCCACCTGTTGCATTCCACAGCAGCAGATAACCATTGGTTACATTTCGTTCCTGAGGCCTCTCAGCTTCTCAGGAGAAAAAATCCTAAGGAAAGGATTTTTCATAAAAGATGTCTGTGGCAGGTGAGAGCTCAGTGCTTTGGAGAGGGGACAGCCCAGCCTTCAGGACAGGCCTTGGCTCCTCTGCCTGCTTCTTTCAGACCTGTCCCAGTGACTGCTTTGCTCAGTTTGCTTCTGGTGCTTTGGGTAATAAAATGTTTTTGTAAAGAATATGCAACCGTTATACCTTTTGTAATCTGGGCAATACAGTGAAGTTAGTGGTAATGCTGAAATTACTTTGTCAAGTGGATATAACATTAGGGTGAAACTGTGACCCAGCTGAAATAAAAGGGAATTTTACCATTAAAAATAGGATGGAGGTCAGGGCTTGCCCTGCAGGGTTTCATTTGCATTGTCTCTAAAACCAAGCATGAGACACTCAGCTAGACCAGAAATTTAGCAACATAATCGTGCAAGGGCTAGTGTTGAAGTGACCTTAAGGATCATCTAGTTCCAAATTATCAAATGCAGGCATGATTACGTTATTACATTTCTTAATTTCTTTGTGCACAGCAGCAAGTCCCACATCTGTGTGCTTTTTGCATTAGATCAGAACAAGGAACAGTGCACATTCTCTTCAGGAAAGGATTCTTAAGGGGTTAAATGGATGTGGCATGAGCTGCATGCTTTGCAGTATGAGGTACTGGAAATATTTTTGTCTTTAGAGCTAATTGGAAGAATTAATCTCAACTTTTAATATCCTGAAAGCTATGAGACCTTGCTATTGATCTTATTCATGAGAAAAGGATTGCAGAGATGTAGTACACAAGAGAAGTCACTGATACTTCTGGTAATTTTTATTGCCATTGTGAAATACCACAATAATCGAATTTTTTTCTGTGTACATCTTTGTGTGAATTTAAGCCCAAACAGATGGATTTGCGTCTATAACTCCGTTTTTTTCTGTGTTGTTATGCTTCTGGGAAGCACATTGCAGAGCTGGGACTTTTCAGAATATAAATTTACCAAAACAAGTATGATTAATTAATCAGTCGATCTACTTAAGAAAACAGGAAAGCTGCAAGCCCATCACTTTGTCAGCTCTCTGTTAGTGGTGTATCTGGGAAACAGCATTTTCAGAAAGTCCCAAACTCGCTTTTAAATTATTCTCTTTGCTCACTTTTTAATGGAAAGGTAACTTTCCAGAATCTAGATCCTTTTAAAATGGAAAATGTGCAATATTATCTGAGGGAAGTATGAAGATGATTTACTATGCATGATTTTTTCAGTTTGTACACATTGGGCATGGTTATATTTTTGCTCAGGACGTATATATATATTTTCTGCTGAACTTTTCTCGATTGCTTTTTTTATCGGGTTTACAAATCAAATCAAACAGGTATATTGCAGAGCTCTGATATTATTTTCTGTGCTTATAGCACAATGTATTGAATTATGCTTGCTCATGTACTACTGCTGCTATTCTCTCCAGATTGAGAGAGAATGACTGTGGGGGCTGTAAATTCACTTGGCTTCCAGCACCACCGGTTAAATCAAGAGCCCTGTTCGGGCTGGAGAAGAGACAGAGCAAGTGTTCATTACACAAATCAATTTGGTCAAAAGTACAGCACAGTGGGTACCCAGCCATTGCTCACATAATATTGTCAACTTAATCAAATAATGCCTAGAAGACATTCACAAGCTCTTTTTCTCTGAGAAATAACTTGATTGGTGCAGCAGGAAAAAACAGGTGCTGTTTTGAGCATTCATTAAAAAATTCAGTGGGTGCTTTCTTTTTTGCTAAATTTAAAATTCTGAACAGCTTTACCCTATGCTGGCGTGTATACATGAGATACTCAGCACCTAATTTACCATTGATCATATTTACAAAAATAACCTGTTCCTTTTTTTTTTTTTTCCTGTTGCTTTTCTCCCTGTAAATATTTTAGAGGTTATTCCAGCTAGAATTAGGCTGTTCTTCCTCTAGACTTGTATGGGTTTAAAAGATATGCAACAGATTTGTGTTTGTTTGCAGATTATAGCAGACTGATCCAGACTTGGTAAAGCTTTCTCATGTTCCAGTAGTACTTATTTTCACTTTGTCCAGAAAGATAAAAGGTTTAGATCCATTCCAGGCATTGCTGCAGTCTGTGTTCCATTCAGTCTTTAAAAGCTGAGATTGGGAACAGCATTCCTGTAGGGGTGTGCAAACAGTTTTCTGCATTTCATTGTGTTGGGAAGAGGCTTTGAGGGTGAAAGATTTTGTGCACACCATCGTGGTTTTGTAGGAAATGAAAGATAGAAGACAGTGAAAAAGAATGGAGGGGAAGTGGAACACTTAAAATTCCGGTGTAAGGGACATTGCAGGGCTGGCTGTCTGCAGTGATGGATGGAAAGGGACACAGAAAATTGCTATTAGCCAGGAAGGAGAATGGAATGGGGTTTTTCTACCCAGGCAATGTGCACAAGGCCCTCTCTGATTTCAGGTTCACTGACCATTGTTTTATTGTGTGTGGGGCCTTTACCAGCAGTGCTGGGGTGGGAATGAGACTCCAGTGTCCAGTCAGGATCAGCTGGGAAATGGGATTGTATTAGGGGCTGCATGAAGCTTTTAGAATGTATTTTTGAGTGAAAATTGCTGCAAATTTGGATTAAAATGGCCTTAAAGGAAGAGGTGGGGGGGGTGTGTAATATTTTTTTCCCAAACAAAAAATTGTCAAATTTATTTTATCCAAACAAATATTTGGTTTAGTGGTTTTCTTCACTTGTATGATTTTTGTTTCCTAAATTCTCAGGACAAAGCTAGGAGGGAAACCAGAAAAATTACTTTAACAATTTTACTTCTTTAAAACTAGCTTAACAATTTTACTGTGAAGTCTTTAAGAACTTGAGTAAAGTCTTTTAAAGAATAGAAGCTTTCTGTTTCTAGAACTGAGTTAAGGAAACAAAAAAAAAAAGTATTTTGCTAAAGGTAAAGAATTTCTTGTGAAAACAATAGATATAAACTCTCCTGATGATGAATTTGGTTTAAAAGGATACCAAATGTTTATACTGAAATTATCTTACATGTAAAAAAGAATTCTTTTTTGGAAATGCCCTCTTTGATATGGCTTTGCTTACCTGTAAGAATGTTTCAATTTTAATTTATTTTAACACTTAAGCCTTCAGCAGCTCCCTGAAGTAAAGGGAGCTCACTTCAGTTTATTTTGCTGTGAGTGAGAATTTGATCTTCTATTTCTGCAGTCTGTTTTTATAACTTTCATTGTAAGTCTTAAGACTATAATATATTAAGAATCTTTAATATTTTATAATTGCAAATATGTGGTGGAATAGGGGCCAGCAAGCAGCCTGATTGCATCCAGGACTGCAGGGATGGAGGAAGGGTAATGCCACATCCTCACATCCATTAATTTTTAAAGGACTATGAAATAGCACTCTTCAGGTCCTCCAGCAGTGAAGGCATTCTCCTGAAATGTATTCTGTATGTGTGAGGTAAATTACATTCTGCTTCCACAGTCCACGGAGCTCTGGAAGTTGCCTGACTGGGATTTTTCAAAATCCAGCCTGTCCTCTGCCCCTGGTGTGTTTGACCTCCTTGGTGTTAATTTTTGCATCATCTTCACATTCCAGTTCCAATTCACGGTTATCATGTCCAGATCTCCAGGCACAGCTGTGGATTTCTGGATGACAATGTGCTTTGTGAAGTGCCTGTTGCATTGCTAAGCCTTTTCATATGTTCTAAATGCTTTAGCCCTGTCAATTCTGCCCCAGGGATCTTGAGGGTCATGGACAGTTATGAATCAGTGATGACAGGAACTTGCTCAAGTTTCTGTTTTTCAGCCCTCGCCGCCCAGACTCTGAGACGTTCTGTGCTGAGAGTGCAGATTTGAGGCTTCTTAGAATAAAAAATGATTTTAAAAAGCGGCAAAACCAACCAAAGGCCTGGAAAATACCAGTACCTGGATTTATCCTCTTCACCCATAATTTGTAGCTCCATTTTTACACCACCCTCAGAAACCTCACTGGATTTTGTTGACCATAAGCTGTTCAGCTGTGAAGTAGGGCAGTTGCTACCAGTGTTTTGGGGTGTTTGTGGTGCACAGCTCAGCTCTTCTACTCCTCATTTCTATGAATAAAATGAACAGAGATTACTCTTTTCCATTTGCATTTATACAGGACACTGATTATATAATTTCTTCCTTGGGCACCCTCTGTTCCTGAAGCTTAACAGCACCTTCAGAATTCTTTAGTTCTCTTCAGAATAATCTAATTGACCTCAAATTCTTCAGGAGTGTTTTATTTCAGGAGTTTCCAGTCTGTCATCCCCCACCTGCTCTCACATACCAAATTTCTTTCGTATTTCTCTCCTTTTATGCCTGAAGGTAGAAAATAATCCCTGTGGTGTCTCTGGGTGAAACATCTACCTCAAAATCTAAAGTTTGAGTTTTTGAGTTGATTTTAGCTAACAATAGATTAGCATGGAACATTTTTGTCTCTTGACAGCTATATACTATGTTTTCTATGTAAATCATTAAATATTCATAAAGATAAATTATTTACTTTGTGGGCCTGTGAGTTCAGGGAGTAGCACATGAAGAGATGTGGTGGCACTGACTCAGTTTTAGGTTTATACTTGAACTGATCCCATTATTTGTTTGGATCACTTGTAAATCTTTCTTCAGTGCACAAAAAAGTTTGTATTTGTGTGAGTCTCATCATGTCCTGTGAAATATCAGAGATGCTCCTGATGGAATGATGCTGCTGCAGAAATGAGCACCTTTGTTTATAAAGTGTTCTTAGCACATAAGCATAGACAATATAAATGTTAGTACTTTTGATTTGAGAACATTTGTATTACTTAGGGAGGAAATTGTTGAATTTCACTTGCTAGAATTCAATTTCTATGTAGTTATTGCTGATGTAAATGATGTGTTCTGTTTGAGTTCTTTTGTTTCCTCTTCAACAGGCTTGTTGGTACTAAAACTGTGTGGTAAGGTTTATTTTATTTAACCATTTTTATGTTGCTTAAACTGTTGTCTCCTAAAAGAAATACTAGAAATACTAGCAGGAAATGGGCAATTCTCCTTTTGTTCTTTAAATGAGAAAACTCACAAAGACAAACTGAATGTAACATTAGCACACAAGAGAAAGATGAATAATTATAAAAACAACGGGGTCAGACAGGAAAAGGAAAGAGCAAAGAGAGTGATGGCTGTCAGATCATCCTTGTAGTTTTTGATTCAACCATTTTCTTTCCCCTTCTATTCTTCCCAACCCTTCTGCCCATGCAAAGGAGTGACTGTGCTGTTTTGAAATACCCATACAGAGCCTTGGCTAATGACTGTGTGCTGTACAAGCAGTAATTAATTAGGGACTGTAGGATATAATTATAAGAACAGAGATGAGTAATTTCTGTAACATACTGATAGACCAGCACTGGTTAATTTTACTTTTTGGATGAGGGGCATTTTATGTTTTTTTTCCTCATCTCACTGCAGATTTGTGATTTGTTTGTTAAATCATAGCACATGGCAATGTCCTTCTGTTTTAAAGCAGAATTTTAAACCCAGGGAACGGTGTCCTTGTAAGAAGCACCATGACATAACCTCATTTTGGTGAGGAAGACAATCTGCACAACTTTGTTTCTGGCTCTCACACTTGTGTCAGGCAGCCTTCACCACTGATTAAACTTCTGTTCCCTCTCACAACTCAAGGCCTTTTCCATAATGGGCACCATTTATCTGGACACAATGACCCTCCAGTGCCCATCAGCACTGCTTATGAAATGGCAAAGAGGATGAGATGTGTTCCCTGCCTGCTGTGGAGAATCCCAGTGGCCTCTGAATAAAAGCCCTAATCTCATTTGAAAGGGTCTGGCTTGCTCTGCCAGCAGGCAGCATTTGGACTGCAGGTTCTGTTCCTCACCTTGGCAAACACAGAATGGGTTAAAGGAGTTTCTACAATCTATATATAGAGATATATTCATTCATTATTTAAGAATAGCTAAGCAAATCTACAAATAATAATTTACTCATTCTCCATTTTATTCCAAATACATATTATCACTGGAAATGTATGCTGTTGAGACAGAAATGGATTTGATTTTCATGTATTTAAACTTCAGGTGTTCCTCACTACTTTGGAGCAGATTTAACTGATTTTAGTTTGGTTGATTGGGGTTTTTTTGGTGTTTTTTTTTTTTTTTTTTGAGAATTTAAGCTCACCCCCTTGTATTAAAAATGCTTACAGTGTGCTTTATTTTGCTTTACCCTTTTAGCAGACAGATGATGCAGCACAGACCGATGGCCAGCAACAGACACAATCTTCTGAAAACACAGAAAACAAATCACAGCCCAAACGGCTCCACGTCTCAAATATACCATTCAGATTCCGGGATCCAGATCTTAGACAAATGTTTGGTGTAAGTGCTCATCATTTGTCTCTGGTTTTTGGTTTTTTCTTTTTTTACATTTGTATTGCAATAGGTATTCTGTATTAGAGGCAGCTGGGAGGGCTGTATCTCTGATTGAGGCTGCTTAACCATTTTCAGGAAAGATTTCCCCTTTAATCTGTGTATAATCAAACATCTGATTTGCCAGTCACAACTGGGAACTGTCACTGATTCTGCAGGATGTGATGCACTTGGGTGCTTTGTACTACATGCACAAAAAGCTATCTGTGGCGTTTTAAATGCATACATATTGCTGCTGTACACATCCAGATTTATCTGCCTGCTTTTATTGATTTTGGAGAGTGTGATGTTAAACACTCAGTGCCTGACCTCCTGAGTAAGGGAGGCACAGGCTGAATTTCAGCACAAAGTTCAGACCCGGGAATCCTCACCCATCTCCACAGGTTTTGTAGGTCTGCAAAACACCTTTGAAGGTTTTTGTTAGTGTTTTTCTGTTTGTGCTTCCCCCAGGCCACAGCTGCCTTCAAGCACATCCCCTGTGTTTCACACAGGCTCTGGACACACCAGCAGCAGTAGGATTATAAACACAAGAGCTTAGACTGGCTTTCTACTCCAAGAACTCTCAGGTTTAGTTTGAAATGCCCACTAAACCTCATCTAGAAATGTACTTGATCATCTATTGCAACCCAAGTCAGGACTGCAGTATTTCTGTTACTCTCACTGTCTTTATTCTGCCTCACTAAACCCAATTCTCTCCTGCATTACAGCTGGTTATTCAGTGCAGCACCAAGTGCCTTGTGGCTCTGCACTTCTTTCCCTCTTTCATGTTCAGATTTTTAAGTTGTTCTAAAATGTGTTTGCATGTGAGTCAGAGGATGGTGTTTCTCAGTATTTATCCCTCTGAAGGAAGCAGTCCCTGGAAAAAGAATCCTGTTGTAGTACTGGGAAATGAGTGACTGTTCTGCTGGATCTGCCTTGGTACAAGTTGCCTTCCCTGAACACAGCTTCCAGCTCATCAGCAGAATAGCAGAAGGCATAATAATTAACCCTCCAGAGAAAAATATGCTAATTTATTTAAACTAAACAAACCACTTAAAATAGGTTTTATTTGAAAAAAAAACATTAAATGAAAGGATTTTTGGTAGGTATTGTACTAATTTATAAATCAATAAACACATTTCTTTTTAATGTTTTTAAGTCTTAGGTCTCAAAAGACTGACAGTGGAGAATGGCTGGAGTTTCCAGCTGACTGCCAGAATGACTTGGTAACAGGAAAAATTATAGCTTCTGAAATTATAGAAAAATGAGATTTCTGTATTTGAGCGTTGAAATATTTCATATGAAATATGGCAGGTCTGCATTATGTCCATGTTAAGCACACAGTAGATGATATTTTTACATGGACACGAATATAACAGAGGAGAATTGTTTAAATATCAAGTCTGTGTCTGAATCAAGGCTGAAGTGGAAGTTAAAACATTGATTAAATGGTGAATGCAAGAACATGAAATAAGACTAAGTGTACCAAGTGATGGTTGACTTTTCATGGTCAATTGAAACTCTTTAATAAGCTAGAGAAGGAATACTGTCCTTTCTGGCCTGTAATTGTTTATTAGATCTGAAAAGACTGGAGTACTGATTTCTGCAGTTCCTGGGACTCTTGTTGGATTATTCTCCATTTACCCCTCTCCAATTTCTGCTGTTTTGTTTAAGATATTGGGTCACTTACCAGTGCCAACACTGATCCATCCTGCATGTCAATGACTTATGAAATATCACAAATGACCCCCTGCTGCATTACATTGTCACCTCACAAGATGTGTCCTAACAGAAATTGTTGTAACATTTATTCCCTTCCTAAGGCAGATCCAACAGGGCCTTTTTCTCTGGGACAAGCAGCTGGGTTCAGCTGTTTTGTGTGCAAACAAGACTTGAGTGCTGTTGAAGGTCAATAGGAATAACAGTCACTTCTAATAATATACTAAAAATACAATTTTGAGCAGAGGAAAAAATCCCCCCAAAGTGAGTATCCATTCTAGTTTTCCAAATTTTGCTCCAATAAGACAAAACTTCTGAGGGAATAATGGTTACCCATTTCAGCAAGGGTGGAAAGAAATCCTCAGTCCGTGAAGCCAGCAACAAAACTCCCACCTGATTTAATCTTATTCCTGTAATGCAGAAGTGACCAAACTCCTTCACCTCTTCTGGAAAATGCTGAAATTTGTGACTTTTACTTCACTGTGCTCTCAGTTTAATGCTCTTTCCTCTCTGTCAGGGGCTTCACTGAGCTTCAAGTTCCTCTGTGCAATGAGCAGAATGATGCACACAATTTAGAAATAATATTGATCTGACTCCTTTTAGTGTTGTCTTTCTTTTTGTGTTTAAAATATTTGGGTTTATATTGTTTAACATTTGTAAACTTTTGCAGCATTTCCTGAAACAAACGTCTGTGTTGTAAATGATAGAAGAGTTGAAGTTATCTAATTTTCATGTAACTTTTTCTGTTTCTTTGCAGCAATTTGGTAAAATCTTAGATGTTGAAATTATTTTTAATGAGAGAGGCTCAAAGGTAAGCAGTTTAATTCACCTGTGGAATTTTTTGTTTTGTTTAAAATATATGAGTAGAAGGAAACAACTGCACTGCTGTGACAAAATAATGTCTGAAATTTTATGTTAGTGAAAACATCTTCTGAGCTGTCAGTCAGTTTTCTAAGCAGTATGAAAATCATTGGACTCATATCTTTTAAAGGGGGTAATTTTAACTATTCCAAACTGTCATCTGTTACATGGGAATGTTGATTTTTGCTGTCCTTATTCTTCAAGGGTAATTATTTCATTTATTTTATGAGTCCATAGTTATTAAAGATATTCGTAGGCAGGTTTGTATTAGTACAGGTATTTTTTTTCCTTTATCAAAATGAAAGATGACAATGATACCTAATAACTATCCTCTTTAGTAATTAGCTGAGAAAATATGTGATTGTTCCAGATTAAGTGCAGATGTTTTCCTCTTTAGTTAAAGCCTTAGTACACCAACCCTTTGAAAACAATCTATTTTAGCATTTATTTTATTAAAAGAGTTCTTTTTGTATTGCAAACATTTAATATTTGTTTCCAAAAATTACTTTGCCTTAAATGCATACTTCAATTTATTCAGTATTTAAGAAATAAAGCAAGATAGAATGGCCAGGACAGCATCAGATGGTGCAAAACTGTAGCCCAGTGTGTTCACCTGTGCTATCAGCTGCATTATAGGGGTTTATGTCTGTCATATGCATATCTTTTTTTCCTTTTCTTGCCATGTCAGACACACTAAAAAGTTTATTCACGAATGTTTCAATCTTCCTGTAACTCATATATCATTTATTATTGGTGATGGAATGTTATCCCTGCTCTATAACCTGTCATTAAAGAATCATATACATCAAAAATCTATCTTAAATCAGATGTATTTTAATTCTGTTAATATTTATTTTCGGAAATTAAAGCCTTCACTTTTTTTTAAAACCTAAATGGAACAGCTGAAGTCTCCTTGTTTATTACTCAGACATTAATTAGTCCCCTTGCCTGCCAGCCCAAACTCAGTTGGAACATTCATCACTTTTTCCGTAAACAACTAAAATGGATGGAATTTGGTAGCTTAGAATCTCCTACTCTGGCCAAAATTTATTATTGTTAAATTATGGTTGTTCAGCAATGTTTACAAAATGCATGGATTGTCCAGACCTGCTGCTGCTGCATAATCCCATTAATTTCCAGAGCCATCCCCCACTGGCCACCTTTGCTGCTTGTGCTGACAGGGTGGAGCTGAGCACACATGGGGGCAGTTCAAACTTTTGTTTAGCCACTAAATCTTCCCCAGGTGGGCGTTTTAACCACCACACCTGCACAAGTGTAAGGTTTTGTTCGAGTTTTGGGGGATGGCAGAAGGAGATGTTTCCAAATTGAGCTTTTTGTTTTGATGTTGGCTTTGCAGCGTGAAAACACCCCAGTGCCTTGTGCTGAAGGCAAGATCCTGGATAGGGTTGGAGAAGGGAAAGCTTCTCCTGGCTGGGTTTGTAACATCCCTGCCTCAGTTACACTCTTGGGTCAGACCTGTTCAAGAGTGCTCCTGCTCCCCCAGGGCTGCAGCCCAGCTGTCTCCAGGGAGCTGCTGGAGGTGCCTGAGGCAGGGCTGGGTGCATCTCACAGCTCAGGGCTGCTGCCTCTCCCCTTGCTCACAGATAGTTCAGCTACAGCTACAGAGTATTGTCATATTTTCATTTGCCAAAGTATCTTTAGAGTCTCTCAATTAAATGGAAAGTTAAGGAAAAATAAATGTTAGGAATGAGAGGGACATCTTTTTTCTGTTCTTTCTTTTTCTTTTTTTTTTTTTTTTTTTTCTTTTTAATCTGATCATTTCGTGTCCATTCTGTAGGAATTAAGATGCACCAGATTAAAGTCCCATTCCTGGCAGTGCTTATCTATGTTTTCATAAAATCCCACTGAAACTGAAAGGACTACTAAGTGGTTTCAGACTGAGTACAGGTAACAAAGTTTGCAGGATCAGAATTCAAATTTGTTTCTAGCTGCAGTTTGGCATAAGAATTGCTAAAATTGTTTTTGTTTCTGTTTCTTTTTCTTTCTTTTTATTCTAATAGTTCATGTTTTAAACAATTGTTGCAAAAACAACAGAAGGAATCTCATTCTCATGCCATAATAGTTAAGAAAAATGGAATTGCATATTCAAAAAACATAATATTAGAAGACCACTGTAAAGTATAAAATCATTTTGCAGAAGGGAGTCTTTCCATAAAAGAAAACCCTAAATCAATGAGTCATACTCCAAATTTCTACTTATTTGAATGTGTAATCATAATGAAGAAAGCTTTGCTAAAATATACAGCAGCACTGATGACTTTTGAATTTTTGACCATTTTCTATCAGTTATAAATCACTGCTCTAGACAGCTCTATATATACATCAGAAATCTGTTTATGTGTGTATTTATTACTGTGTATCTAGTGTATATTACATTAACACCTATTTCTTCAAATAAGGAGAACTCCAAAGTGCCTCCCAAATTAAATCAGAACCTTCTCACATACTAACTTGGCTATTATTAAATCACTCGACAGATTTTAAAAATAAAAGGCATATTTTTGCATTACCAGTTAATAGAATGCAGCTGTTAACTCAGCTGCAAATTAAATTGATGCTAAAGTGGTTTTGTAGGTATTTGAATGTGTGATGGGTGAATCTTTGTTTTGTTCTTGAGTTTCTCTGTCAGCCAGGTAAAGTTAAAGATTTGCATAAATAGTAAGAGCTTAAGTTAAGTAGTGTTGATTATGGGAATAAGTACAACATAAGAAATTAAAAAATGACAATGAGTATTATTTTCAGAATCTTTGAAGTTCCTGTCTTATCTTGGCTTGTGGCTCCACTTTGTATGTTTTTCTAATTTTTTAGTATAATTAGGTTTTTATCTTTCTCTTTAGCTGTTTGAACAAAAGTTAACTGGTAGCACTGTGAGCTGATGAGAGTGACAGACGATTTTGACTAAACTCCCACCAAATGTTTTCCATTCCAGGAGGGGACAATTTCTCAGGCAAGATAATAGGAAAAAAACAAACAGAATTGGGGGAATTTCTGCTACTGAATGGAGTTACTCTGCTTAGATCCATGGACCCAGTGATGTTTTCTGCTGTGAAATTTTCTTAATGGTATCCTAAATTAGGAGGGTTTTTTACAGAGCTTGAACAAGATGGGACAAAGCACTTGCAGAAGAAATAAAAAGTTGAAAGTTGAGGATGGGTTTAGGTATAAGAAGAGCCTGTACAGGGATCTAAGCCATGAAGATTAGAGCTGAGGACGGGGATTTGCTTTCTCTCACCACTCCCGGTGCTTTGGGAAAAAGAGAGATTTCCCTCCTCAGTGCCTTGTGGCAAGTGAGGTCGTGGCCTTGTGCTAAAGTTGTGGAGAGTGGTGTGGAGAAAATGTGTAGAATCAGGAGCTGTGAGAACGGCTTCAGCTCAGGCTTCAGGCTGGGTTTAAACAGGAAAAACGAGTAGCTGTGCTCAAGCTGCTTTAGAGAGACACTGCTGTACATAAATGGCCCTTTTTACATTATAAATAGGAATAAATAGCTCAGTTCTTTGAGTTATTTGAGCAGGTGAAAGAACCCAAATAACCCAGGGAATTATCCTGAGAGTTGACTAATTAGTTCTGCAGTCCATACCCATTCTTGTTCTCACTGCTTGGTGTCAGTTTTGCCTTAGTTTGATATTTGGTTTCCCCTTTGTGTAAATGAATGTAGAAATGTCTTCCCTTTCTTTTTATTATTATTTTCCCCTTTTTTTTTTTCTTTTAACCAGTCACTTTGTGTAGTAGGAAGCACTGCAGAGAGTGTTCCTAGTGGGTGAAGACTGGCAAGACTCAGCAAAGGCAGAAGAGTGGCTGATTGCTCAGGAGCAGAACAGAGTTCAGGCTAAAACAGAAATAAAAAATAAAAATAAATGCGGTTTTAGGACCACTTAAACTACGGAAGCACTGCCTGTGTGCCAAGCACCACAAGCAACTTCTAAATGGGTCTGGGTGTGAAAGCTCAGGGATGTAGAGGAGGGTTTGTTTGGATAATTTTGGGAGGCATGCAAAGGCATTGTAGTGCTAATGCAAGAATTACTTCAAAGGGTTGGTGTATGTTTCTAAAATGTTCTTCACTGTCAGATTTTTCCAAAATATTTGCCATTTTAAGCAGTGTTTAATTTAACTCAGGGCATAAAAGGCATTTTAGTAGGATTTAAGTGTTTGTTTTAGTCTAGTATTATAAAGGAGGAGATTTGTTATAAGCAGAGTTTCAGATTTGTCCCACTAGCATGGGATTCTGGAGTTTTACCAATTGCATGTTCTATATGTGGAAAATAATATGCAGAACAAGTAAATGAAGCAGTTAAACTTATTCAAAACGTTTGCATTTTTCTTCTTTTATCAGAGTTTCTTTTTCTATTCACATCATGTGATTTTCTTTGATCTGTTAATACAAGAAAGTTTATACTTTGTTCTGAAAGTACTTTTGTTTTGTTGGTAGTTTTATTTTTTTTTTCCTTTTTTCCTTTTATAAAAAAATAAGTAAAGGCTGTATAGTTTGACAAAAGTTTAAGTTACCCTAGTGTTGCATGGGAACAGTGTTTCTTATGATCACAACAGCATGACTAAGTAGGCAATGTTTAGAGTATATTGACATTCAGTGTTGGATTTTGTGCACATGTTTTTTATTTCGTTGAGATATCTGCATGTCATTAAAATGTGGTTCATTTTCTTTTCTCATTAGTTCATTTTTTTCTATGTGAAAACACTGTAATTTATTTTAATTTCGTTTTCTTATTGTTAGATTTATTTTCCTCTGTAGTGACATGTAGAAAGGTATTTTTGGTATCATTCTTTGACTTTCTCAGAGGGTATTATCTAACTGATGACAGGGAAAAAAAAAATTTGTTCACATTTGTTGCTTATTTATTGCACATCTCAATACAACTATAATTTTTCTAATTTGCATGTTACAGAAATGAAGCGAGGACAAGAAAAATATTAAATTAAAGAGAGAGAACATAAGCAAACAAGTGGTCATTGACTGAAATAATAATGTGCATGTTGTTTTCCCCCCTTCTCCCTCCTGCATGCAGGGATTTGGTTTCGTAACTTTCGAAAATAGTGCTGATGCGGACAGGGCGAGGGAGAAATTACACGGCACCGTGGTAGAGGGCCGTAAAATCGAGGTGCATGTTCAAAATATTTTCCTTTTCATCTTTTTTATAAATGTCTGCTTCACTCTCATTTGTTGTTTCAGATGCATCATTGGTGTCTTCTGTGTGCTCCCCTTTCCCCTTCCCATTGTTTATATATATATTTATATATAAAGAGAGAGAATCTGGCCTTACTTGGGTTTTTTATTATGATTTCTTTTGTAATTATTATTATTATTATTATTATTATTGTCATTGTTGCTGAAAGGTGGATGACAGATTTGAAAACAAAATAAAAAGAAAGCTTTAATATTTTGAAGTTATTATTTTGGATGTTTTGTAAATCAATGGGTGCAGTAGATTCCAAAAAAACAGCCAACAAAAAAAAAATTAGAAAAATTGAGAACAACAACAACAAAAAAAAAGTGTGACAGACAAAACAAAAAACAAACAAAAGGTTGTCTTTTTCTTTTTTTTTGTTTTCCTTTTTTTTTTTTTCCTTTTTTTTTGGTTTTTTTTTCTTTTTGTTGCTGCAGGGTTGATGTGGGATCCACAGTGGCTTTCAAAAAATTCAGATTGGGAAAGAAGCATCCAAAAAGATGCACAAGAAACAAAGCCAGACTAGAGAGCGAGCAATTGTCACATTTAATTTTCAGGAAGCTGGGTGGCCTGAGCCATCCCCATCTCCAAAAACCTCCAGCCACGTTTGCCGTGCCACTGGATCCCCTTCAACACTGCCTCAGTCGTATTTGTTAGAATTAAAAAAAAAAAAAAAAAAAAAAAAAAAAAAAAAAAAAAAAAAAGAAAGAATTACCAATTGAAAATGCTGTCGTCTTTTGAGTAAGATGTTGCATATTTTGCCTTTTCATTTTCCCCCTCGACGGTAGCGCTTAGGGCCCTCACCAAACTCTCAGTAACCATGGTAACTGTATACATACCCATGCTGGCGATGGTGCTGAATGGTAAGTGGAGAAGTCCATCTGCCGTTTCACGTATTTAGCGCTGATATACCACGTGGATTTTTTTGACTTGTTGTATTAAGTTTTCTTGATGCTACATTTTTTTCTATATATTGGTACGCCTGTAATTGAGTGTACGTTTTAAGCAAGCCTGGGAGGCACTGATTGGATTGAGGATATGACTTCGTGCACATCTTACTCAGATTGTTAACTCCATATTGTGTTAAATAATGCACCCTCTTTTTATCCTTTTGTTAGCTGTGATTTTAAAGCTTGAATGATTTTGTTAATTCTTGCAATGAAAAAGGCTCTTGTTCCAAGTGTTGAATGCTAGATGTTGCTTTTCCAATGGTACTTCTCTTCTAAAGGGTTATGTTGCACACTGCTAAAATTCGTTTGTCCCTTTTTTGACATTTTCTTTGTTTCCTTGTACCTTGTCTCTTTCCTTTCTACTCCACTGCATGTTCCTTCATATAATCTTTTTCTTTTTCTTCTGTTTTGAGTATTTATTGTATCAGTGTTATCATGGAATACAAGCATGCTCTTAAGTCTTAAATTATGCAGTACCTTTTAATTTGCTTTTAATGTCTTTTTATTAAAGTTTAAATGATATGATGTTGCTTTATTGAAATGATTTGTAAGTTAAAATGGTTATGAAAGTAAATGTAATTATAAATAGTATGATTTTGTTATGCACCTGTTGCCTTCTATAAATTAAATTGCATTTTATTTTCACATGACTAATAGCAGTAATAATGCATGCCTTTAATAGTGACACGGGCCCTGCCTGTAACCCTTTCTAATCCCCTGTTCTATGTGCTTAGGTAAATAATGCCACAGCACGTGTAATGACAAATAAAAAGACCGTCAACCCTTACACGAACGGTAAGTGCATGAGCCCCTGCTCGGGGCGACTGTCCCTGCATGCCACCCCCCAGTCCTGCCCAGCAGGGCACTCACTGCTCCTGGGGGCTCCCACTCTGCACCTCCTGCCTCCCTGGGACACGATGGGGCTGGGCAGGAAGGCCACCTCTGCAGGGCTTGGCTGATGCCCAGCCGGGTGGGCAGAGCACGAATCCCCTGGCTGGGATCCCTGGGTTGGACCCCAAATCCCCCTGGCTGGAATCCCAGTGTTGGGCCCGGTGGCTGGAATCCCAGTGTTAGATCCCAAATCCCCGTGGCTGGAATCCCAGTGTTAGATCCCAAATCCCCGTGGCTGGAATCCCAGTGTTTGACTCCAAATCCCTGTGGCTGGGATCCCAGTGTTGGACCCCAGATCCCTCTGTCTGGAATCCCAGTGTTGGGCCCGAATGGAACCCCAGTGTTGGACCCCAAAGCCCCCTGACTGGAATCCCTGTGTTAGACCCCAAATTCCCCTGGCTGGAATCCCAGTGTTGGACCCCAAAATCCCCCTGGCTGGAATCCCAGCGTTAGACCCCAAATCCCTGTGGCTGGAATCCCAGTGTTTGACTCCAAATCCCCGTGGCTGGAATCCCAGTGTTGGACCCCAAAATCCCCCTGATTGGAATCCCAGTGTTGAGCCCCAGTGGCTTTTGTGGAGGACATGGGCCTGGTGAGAGAGTGATGTTCTCAGCTTTGTGCAGTGATAATGTGGTGATGGGGGTTTGGGGGATGGAGGGAGGGAGACCAACAAGAATGTCTTTCCTGTAGAACCTTTTAGTACCAGGGCACATATCTGGTCAAAGATCATTTTCCATATTTTCCTTCCACAATTTGTTAGAAGAAGGGAGACTGGTACCAGGTGCTGCTTCCATCTTCCTTCTTTTCATTCTAATGGAGAAATTAGAATTCCAAGCTATCTAAAAATAAAATTAAATCTAATACTGACCTAAGTTGGTGTAATGTACATTTATGACAAAAAAAGAATTGACAGTTATTTAAGGCATTTGGAAACAATAAATTTTTTTTTTAAATGTTTCCTTTGGAATTGCTGGATCATGTGCTTGAGTGTGCCATTACTGGTTCAGAAAATTCAAATTCAAACAAGTTCCTAACTCAGTCATGTCAAACAATAGCACATGAACTGAAGTTTATTGCAATTATTCTTTTAGTTCTGCTAGGCTCTGTAGTTGTTGGTATTTGGTTTTCAATTTAATTCAGTTTTTCCCATCCAGTGGAAAGCAGATGAAATGTGCACATAAAGGTTTCCTGCGGTAGATTAGACTCTTTTCCATTTTGAAATATAATGGATCGTATTTTCTGTATTTGAGGTCTCATTAGGGAGGTTTTACTAAAATCCAGGGCACACAGTGGCTTTATTTTTTAATAAAGCTCATCATTTTCCTGTAACACAGCGAAATAAAACACAGTGATGGTTTTCATGTGACGTGATAATTGATCTAGTTAAAATGATCTGGAGAAGAAGGGGCTGAATTTCCTCATGCTTTCTTAGAAGCTGTTTTCTTCCTCATTTTGAATGTAGATGTGAAGCTTGGCAAATTATGCAGATGGGAAAATCTCCTTGGCTTTTATTGGTTTTGAAGCATCCCAGTGAATCTAGAGAGAGACACGAGGCTTGACTGGATCACATAAAGCGATTTTGTTGTAATACAGAGCTAAATTAACCATGTGCATATGAGGCTATGAACTCTGCCTGCTATATTGCAATGATAAAAGTAGTTTTTCTGTAAATGATGATGCATATTTTGTATTCATATTATCCTAAGGCTATGAAAATGTTCATGAGCAAATAACTTGACATATCAGCACAGGCAGTGCTGAAGGAAGAGAATGCTGGCAATAGGAGATGGGAGATTTTAGCCATGTGGTTTTGGAGGAGGTTCAAATCTATGTCCTGCCCTGCAGGATTGCTTGGGTCACACATTCTCATTTATTAATGTCCAAGAGCAGGATGAATAAAATCTGCTGTTAATTGTTTCCCACTTGAAGTGTTTTGTTTGTCATTTTCCATCCTGTTCCATCAGATCCAGATCTCACCAAAAGTATGAAATAGCCTGTTCAGTGCATAAATAAGTAGCATTTATTTATTGTGAACCAGACATCCAAGGTGCTGCATGCAGAATATTCTCACACACACCTTTTGCCAGGTATCCACCGAGTAAACCTCTGCTTGCAATTCATAGCTTTTGATTGTTTTCATCTTTTTTACCTTTTTTTTTTTTAATGTCTGAAGTCCCCTAAAGTAAACACACAAGGACAATCACGTCCCTCTTGCATAATCATCCCAAGCAACAAGGAATGAAGTCTAAGGGGCTTCCTTTGGTTTCCTCCGTGCTTATACTATCAGTCATCCTGGCATGGTACGAGTTTAGTTCTTTATCATTTTGTCAGGAATTAACCACTGCCAGAGGTGATTATTTATTCAAGATTATTGTTGTCTGAAGTAAAGGGCTCATTTTTTAAATAAACTATAAGGCCAGTTTTTTCCACCAGCACGTTAGAATTTTCAGAATTTCTCCTGATGCAGGTAGCCAGAAACATTTTGTTTGCACATGCCTTTATGTTTGCTTCAGAACCACTTACTTTTTAATGCCTCTCTTTATCTTTCCAAGTGTGTGTTGTGACTGGCATGTTGTTGGCAGGTATTCAAAAGGTAGTTGGGGCACATATTGTGTTCCATCAAAACGTCAGGAACTGACATTTATTTTAATTTAAAAACAAGATACACTCTGTTTTGTGTTTCATTCCTGACTACAGCTGGTTGTTTGATAACAGGGCTCATGTTGTTAATAGGATTGCAGAAGTCAGTAGATTTCAAGGCACAAAAACTTGGGTTTTTTAAAGAATATGTACAGCTTTGTTCAAATAAGTGGTGTGCTTTTGTGTCCTAAATGGTCTTTGAAATAAGTATGCTTCCAGTGACTTTTGACTCCCCAAATGAGCAGCTGCTGGGAGAGCTTTTTCTGTGGGTTTGTTATCAGTCAGGATGATATTGATGGCTCACCTCGTGCTATGGAGATACAACTGATTTCTCTTTGCAAAGAAATTCAATGTCAGGAGTGGTACATGTTAGCAAAAATATTTGAGACATTTTTAGATGTTCCAACCTATCCTGTTCACAGCTGTACTTTCTTCTGATGCCCATATTTCCATTCAGGATGCTCATCCAAGGGTTGTAGGGCACAGAGAATTATGGGCAAGTACATTCAGAGAACTGCAGCAATAAAGGAGGAACAAGAAGCAGAGATCTGTAATAGGATAAATATATTTTAAAGTTTATACTGGTGGTGCTTTGGATTTGAGCCTTCTGTTGCTCTAAATTTAGATTTAAAATCACATCTAGTGCCTATTAGCGCAGTTAAATCCCCTCTAACTCCCTGTCCCCCTCCCTGGATAGCAAACAGCAGGGAAGGAAATGGAGTCACAGGGTTCTTTCCTACCCAAGCCTTTCTCTGGCCATGGTGACTCCAGTCTATGAAGCAAAAATAATCCTCTTTGTGTTGCTGCACCCCATTTCTACCACAGCTTGTTCCCCCAGGATCATTCCCTTCCCTCCAGCACGCTGCACATGTGCCTCTCTGGATAACTGGGGAGCTGGGTCAGGCAGAGGGTTTTTTCTTTGCTCGGCTGATTTTTAAGTTTCAAGCTTTTCCAGTTTCAACTCAAGAAGGAGATTAATATTGTGACAGTAAGAAAAATGCACAAAATTACACCCACAGCCGAGAATTTGCCTCCTCCAGCTGCTGCAGAAGGGTGACTTGGCAGCTGCTCTCTCAGATACATCAACTCCCATCACACTTGATTAACCCACACAGCTATGGGCCAGCACATTGTTGGCTGACAAGATAAAGTTAAGTTTAATTACTGTTATTTTCACCATGAATGAAGTATTTCCTCCATAGGCTTCAAAAAGTTAGATGAGACAGCCGTCACTGGGAGAGTGGTAAGGAGCTGAAATATGAGACTGCCTTTCAGCTGTGAAGAACAATCTGTGTCTTCCAAGATGATTTTTTTTTCTTTCTCTCAGACAAATTGTGGCACTGTTAGTGTAACTTAGAAGCTGAGAGATGTCTGTCAGCTGCTTTGACAGCAAAAGCTGACAGATCTAAAGTTCTGTCCAATCTTTCATTTTTGGATGGTTTTGATCAGTGGTCTTCTGAGGAAGTGTTGCATTTGAAATATTGGATATTCCCTAACATATGTAAAGTTAGATTTTTACCCAAAGTCTCAAAATTTGAATGATTTTCTATCACACAAAATTTGGCTAAGAGATGGGTTATGCTCTGATGTTCCTAAATATAATCCTGTGCAATGTGAAATTGAATGATCAGGTAAAACTCCTGTGGTATTTTCAGGAGGAAAAAGCTTTTAGCCCTTCTTGGCTGGACATTTTCCATCTTCCTTAACTGTCTTTTGGCTCAAGAAGAACTGCAGTCACTTTTACAGAAAAGTTGTCATGCAAAACTGCTTACTCTGAATTTACTCATGAGTTACCTTTCAAAACCACCCCTCCCCTCTTTTACTGAACAGTTAATTACTGGGAAATAATTACTGTGCATGAGATAGAGGTAGCTTGAAAGGGTGGGAATAGTTTGTTTTTTATTGAGATTTTTGCATTGCACTTTTTCAGTCTTATAATGCCTTGATGTTTTATGGTTTTCCACAGTCCTTTTGCATTACTTGATATAGCCAAGGCAAAAATAAACCTAGGGTGCATTTAAACTCTTCTAATTGTGGCTTTTTTGATTTTGAAGAGCCTTGTTGTCAGTGTCTGGATTGTATTTTGATTCTAGAAGCAGTTATAAGTTCTATTTTAAGTACCATCGCTCTGGAGTTTACAACATGCTTTTGCCATTTACAAGAAGCGCTTCCCACTCCTCTGATTTGAGTGTGCTTTAGGAAAACCCCTAATTTTTCCGTTCCAGTGGTTCAAAATAATTGTTCACTGAAGGAAAAAGAGAGTGTGGCTGGGGGGATGTTCTGTGGAGTTTGCAGTTAGCTGGGAGTGGATCTACCTGTGGCTGAGCACACAGCAGTATTTGGCACTGCACCAGAGCTGGGAGCACGAACGAGTTTGCAGCACTTGGTTGTGCTCTTCTCTTGCCCCTCCTGTCCCTCCAGCCTGGTTATCTTGATTAAGATAACACCCCTCGTGCTTTGCACACCCCTGGGTCTGCAGCCAGCCTGGGGATGCTGCATCAGGTGTCAAGTACAAGCAGTAATTTGGAGTTTGGCCAGACACAGGCAGAGCAGATCTGTGAATTCTGTGCTGGGGTTCTGTGGCAGTGTTGGGAGGACAGTGATTATTGAAGAGCAGGGCAGAGGCTGATTTGTAGCCCTTGAGACCTGGCATTCCCCTGCACTCCAGGGAGCATCTCCTCCCTGTCACAGCAGGCATTGCCATGCTGTAGCTGTGCTTTCCTTTTGCCAGGGTGGAATCAAAATGCTCCCGTTATTTGGCTGCCCTCTAACCCTCGCTAGCAAAGGTTTATCAGAAACGTTTGTGTCCAGAGAATGAACTGTCCTGGCTCCTCTGGCTCATAACCAGAGCCAAAAAGTGGCTAAGAATCATCTGCCCTGTACTAGAGGCCATGGGGACACCTGAAACAGTGCTGGCTCCATTGCAGAGCTTGAGGGAGTAAATCCATGTGCATTTCAGCCAAGGTAATTCACCTGGCCATTCACTCCAGTAAATGCCACACGTCTGGTGAATGCCTTGTTTCATTACTTATTTCTGTGCCTCAGACTCTGATATTAAAGATCAGTAATTAAAGATAACTATGAAACTTGAATTACAATCACCTTTCCTGAAGTAATTTTGTCTGTATTTTCTATACAACAGTAGTTATAGTCATAATAATAGTTGTTATTATTATCACTAATTGCAATATTAACTGTTATGTTTTTGTTTGCTGCAGGCTGGAAATTAAATCCAGTTGTTGGTGCAGTTTATAGTCCAGAGTTCTATGCAGGTAAGGATTGCTCTATGATTGTCCCACTGGCCATATTTCATTTTAGTGTTCTTTAAAACATGCAAAAGTACAGAATCTGTGTTTGGTGTGAGGTTTGCTTTCTTTGTGTGATTCACATTATTTACAAGTCATTTATACATTTGTGATTCAAGATTTTACCTTATCTGGGCATAATAAACTTTATATAGAAGGTATATGAATGACTTTTTATTGGAAAATAGCTAGTATAACATGAAATGTACTGTAATATCCTAGTCTTACATGAGATTTTATTTTATTTCTTATTGTAGTGCAGTCACTTTCTTCCAGGGATTCTTTAAGGAACAACAGCAAAAAAATCTTATCTATAAATATATATCTATATATAGAGTACATACATGTATGTAGACATACCTAGAAATAGAGTATGTGGAATCATAATTTTTTCCTGAGCATTTTTCTTTACCTTTTATAGTTAGTTTTTCAGTTTGATGTTTTTGTATTTTACATGTATATCTTCACCTGACTGAGACCAAATTCTGATTCTGATTGCAATTTGGAGTTAGAGATTCAGTTTTTGTCTGCTGGAAGTCAGTCATGGCTAGCAGTCATTTTTTACATATAATTTAGGAACAGAATTGAAAACAAACTTATTTGTAGTCCAAAATCCAGTTGATTTCAGAGGGATTTGAAGGCTGCCCACAAACACCCACAGGAAAGCATTTTTCATGGCTGGTAGTTCAGCACGGGTTGTCGTGTCTGCACAAGCTGGGGAATCTCCACTCATGGAAATATTTGAGTCTCGAGCTGACAAAGCTGAAAAACTTTTGTTAATTTGAGGGACTTCAAGTGATGAAAATTGTTGAAAAGGACACTATTACAAACGCATATTTGTGGTTAAAAAACAGCTTCTGCTGAGATAGATAAAAATCTTCCAATTAGGGTACAAGTGGCACAGTATAATAAAAAAACCTAACTTGGCATTCATGGAATTTGCAGTATTTGGTGCAGGCAGAATTTATTTCCTTGCTGATGTATGTCTATGTTGAAAACAGGAATTTAACATTGATCTCGTTTGAGTAGTTAGTGAACCAACCCTGAACCTGCATAAATTAGAAAGTCAGAGTTATTAGTCATTTTATATAAATGACTTTGTGTTAATGACAAATATAATAATATTCCCATAGTACAGTAATCAATTTTCTAATACGTATGCAGAATTAACAATCTGACTTATAATTGTCTCATGAAGTAGGGCATGAAGAGTTCACATAGTTTGTAAATTAAAATCAATATTTTCAATCTCTCCTGAAGGTAATTTTCCTAATTTACTGGACTTTTCCCTAACATTTATTTTGTCTTTTAATTATAAAATGGCAGGTTATTGATTTTTTTTGTATAACCTCCTAAAGTCCCAAGTGCATTTTTATTGCCAACACTAGGGAGGTATTTGCCCTTCTTAATGAGAATCTTTAATTACCATTAGAAGAGTATTAATTTAATTTTATGAATTATGACACAAACTCCACCACACCTTTGCAGAAAGTTCCATCATGATACTTCATTTATTTCAGAGTATTTTTTTTTCTCTTTATACATGTAGGCAGGCTTATTTGTTGGGTTTTTGAGTTTTTCAATGTTTGGGTTTCGTTGGGTTTTTCAGTGTATGTCAAATGCTTTTTAATTAAAATTGACTAAAATATGATATCTCTCACATTTAAACACATAAAACTTTTTTTTTAAACAATTTAGTCAAAATTGTGGAGATCTCAGGAAATGAAACAGTAAAACAACACTGCAATTCTTGCGTTTTAGAAGAACACTGTGACTTTACTTTTGGGTTCCCTTATCTTTACTTTTGGTTTTCCTTCACCACCTTTCTTAGAGAAGAAGCAATTGAATTTTTGATAATTATAAAATTAGAGATGTGGTTTTTAAGACAGACAGAGTTCTACTTGTTTAGTTTACTTATTGTCTGCAGCAGTGTCATGACAAAACTGCTCCAACTTTTCCACAGTCAGCGCAAGAAGTTCCTTTAGCTCCTAGTAAATGATGAAAAATTTGGCCACTTCTGAAATAAAGATGATACATCTACAGAGAAACTGTTGATTTAAAGTACCTTTAATCTTCATAAATAAGTGAAAAACAGAAGGTTATACAAAGCTGTCAGGATGGCACTGATGAATGGCAAATTCCCCCGTTCCTCAATTGCTGGCGGCGCCACGGCCGCGAGGCTTCCCCGTATTGTACATCAAATCTGCCAACTCATTTCTGTGATTAAATATTCCATCAGTGCGGGCTGCAAGGCGCTAAAGCTTAACAAGATTCATAAGATGCACCACTTGAATACACATAATTCACTGCCTTGGATGGAGAGCACCCCGCATGCACAGGAAAATTAGAATTGAGTTAAATTACTCCGTGAGACAAGATCAATAGAGAAAGGAGAAGATCCCCTCATGCAATGCAAATCTAAGATATAGTTATGTCCTGACAACTTGAAGCAGACAATTAAAGTCAAATAGGGAGGAACGCAATGTAAATCAACCCTAAAACCTTGAAGATAATGGTAAACAGTAGGACCAGTGACATGATTGTTATAGCTCGGGGTTTTTTTGGAGTGTACACTTCTGTGAAGGAAAACCTTTATTGAGAAAATGCATGACAACTCAAGATGGAGACTCTGAGGTGCACAACAGAAACTGTGCTAGGAAAATATTACTTGGGGACTGCAAAATACTGTATATTTACAAAACACTATGGATTTCCCTTCCTGGATTTCCCTTCCAAGGCTGTTTTTGTGACTGTGAAATGCTGGTGCTGCAGTAAATTGCAGCGTAATGTGGCTCTTTAGCCACGGTGGCCTTGGTGTGGATTTCCAGGGACTTTTTTGGGAAGGGCCCTCAGGAGACTCCTGTTGCATTTCCAGGGCCTAGCAAGGCTCCCTGATGGCCACCAGCTCCTGTTCTTCCCACCCTTCTGCTGGGAAAATGATATTTTACAGAAAACTAAAGGGCATTTTTTTTTTTCATGTATCGTTCTAGCTTTTCACAGAATTGCATTTTTTTCCATATATGATCGTGGATAGGAAGTTTTTTAAAAGATGACTTATGTCCACAGTCTCCCTCTAATAAATAAAAGATTTTCCTCGAGGGTTTCCTCCTTTAAGGGGGTTTTCCTCTTATGAGAAAGGAATGCTTAATGAAGTTGTGTCATCCATTTCTTATCTTTTCCGGTAAAATATTTATTAAATTCTTAGGTAGGTCCTAATAGGTAAATCTGTAAGAAGCACTCTGTGATTTGTCTCACAAATTCTTCATGGAAACTGGGATAATTTTTTCATCTCTATGTATTTCCATCCAGTTTTAAATACATCCCATAGTCTTCCTGTATTTAAGCTAGAGTCTGTTCTTTTCCTCATACACTCATTCATGGCTGGGAAAATACAGATTTGCAGCTGGGTTTCTTTACTGGGTATGCTCTGGTACTTTCTTTGTTTCTGCAGTTTGTTATAATATTATTTTCACCTGCTTATTTTTATATGGTGTATATTTTATCTGTAATACCAAGCCTTTCTTTCTGCCTCAGGCATTCTGACAGCCAGGCTCCATGTTGTTCCTTTCAGTTATTGCAGATCTTTTTGTTTTTCTCTTTTGGGTTTTGGAACAATGAATTTTTGAGCAATCTCTTGCACTCTCCTTATTGAAATATAGAATATTGTTGCACCTGTGTCACTACAGCAGTCCTGTACAGCAGGTAGCTTGAGACACAGTAAGGCCACTTTAAAAGACTTTTTTATTCCTGGCAGAAAAGAGCTTTGTTATAACTGTTGGAGAGGTTCCTTTTTGGCAGTTCCCAAATGCAAGGTGGGGGAAAAGAAATTACAGAAATTACTTAGAAATCTACTAGAGTGACTATTCTTTCAGAGAGCAGGGCAATTCACAGTAACTCACATGAGAAGATACTCTTTTCTGGTCATAAACAAAACCAGTATTTCAGAATTTTCAAGATTTAAGTTGACAGTGGAAGATTAGAGGTGAAGAACAATTAGAGCACAGCTGAGTGGAAAGCAGAAGATCCCATCCTTCTTTTACTTAAGGCACTATTATTCTTCCTGAGTTTTATTAAGTTCTCGGAATTTCAGGAGATAGTTTCAAGTCATCCCACATAGCTGAGTGTTGTATTCATTTCATAAATAACCTTAACCCAGTGAAGACTATTGTAAGCACCCAGTTTCTTGGGCAGTTATTCTGTGATCACTGGAAAAAATTTCCCCATCACTCAAAAGGAAAGAGAGAGGAAGAGTCTGTGCATTTTTAACTCTTCTATAAGCCCTCAGAAGACAGGGAAGTTTTAGCTGCCCAGGTCTTTTTGGCATTTGGAAGTCAGCAGTATCCACCAACAATCAGATTTTCTAGCAAGTTTTCTTTCCAAAATTTGTTCAAAGGTTTGGAATAGAATGTTATATATAATTAGAAGTAAAGAAATACCATAGCAATGTATATAAAACCATGCCCTTAAGTAAGATGAATCCAGAGGAAGAGAGGATTCCTGTACACTTGCTAATACTAATTCTCTTTGTTCATGTCTTAAAGCATCTATTTCTGGAGTGTAAGAGCACCTGGGATTCATTTCATCTTTCTAGTGTTTCTCTTTGAATTTAAATGAGTCTTGCATAAGCTCAGCAAATACCCTAGAAACACTTCTCAGTGTTTGGAGTTGGGGAAGTTGAGTTATATGCTTGCACAGCATTCTGATCCTGGGGTAAAAGTTCACTCTATCGTACCTCTAAAGCAGAATTTTTCTAAAAGCTGTCACTCCATAGATTAACTCATTTTGCCATTTGATTACTTACACTTGGATTCAAACTTTGCTATTGACTAAGCAGATTTTTCTAAATAAATATATTTGCAGTAGAGTTACATAAGCAGCCTTAATAGTTTTCTAACTACAGTCAAATAATTATTCTTTAATATTCCACCTGTGATATTTAGATGCTCCTTGTCAAAATATAACACACAGCTGTAAGTGCTGTTTCAAAAATCAAAAGTACCATCATCCAAATGAGGAGTTCCTAGGTAGATTAACAACACTGATGACAGCTAATGCATTTCTAAAACTCTGTGGAGCTTTTACAAGCCGTTATAAAGGAAATCCTGTTTCATGAAAGATGAGTAAAGCCAGTAGAAAAATGGAATTCAGCATCTGCACTAGCTATTTACTAAAATAAATAATAATAATAATAATCCAGAATTAATTATGCCTTATGCTACATTATAATGAGTTCTTCATTAAAATGTATGCCCTCATGGAAACTAAACCAGGCTTATTCAAAGCTAATGCCAATGACTTATTTGTATAAAGATTAATTTAGTCAATTGATTATATATTTAAATCTGGAGCAGGATTAATCTACCTATACTCACCATTGATTTGGAGTCTGCACATTTTAAGAGATGACCACAGATTCTGTCAGTGTTACTCTTTTGAAGGTGTTTCTCTTGGATTTCTATCACACAGGGTATACTTAGCATTTGATACTCTTCTATGTGATCTCTAGAAGAAATTCCACAGATTCCATTATTTAATTGTAAATCTTCAACCATAGATACAGCTTCATTCCAGAAGGTAGGAAACTGTGAAGAAGGGAGTTTTTGCTTCTTAACTGTAAAAGTTTGTGAGTTCTGACCCCAGTCTAGTATGGGGAACCATTTTAACCATTTGATACTGGGTTATGATGGATTTGTTCACAAACAGAATCAGTAAAACCAGGAAATCTGTATTTGCTGAAAGGTGGAGTGCTTTCCCCAAAATAGGGAAAGGATGTGTTTGGGGGTGGGTGGTTGGATCTCTTTGCTTGATGGAAAATCTTGGTGAGAGGTAGGTCTTGATCTGATGGCCATGTTTCCATGTTTCTCCTGAGTTCACATCGAAGGTTTCCTTGGTTTTAGATATTCCTTAACCCCAAAGAAAGCCTTCTGAGCAAGCAGGAGCTGTCCCTTCTTTGTCATCGTGTTGTTTCCTAAGTTCTTGTGTTTGTTCAGATGTTCTTATTGTGCATATAACTGAGCAAATTTTTAAGGGCTAAAAGAAGTTAAGTACTGTTCCTTACTCACAAAGGAAATCTTTAATGAAAAATTATCCTTGGACTTCTCTTCCATCATTCTGGTGCTTAGTGAAAATGTGTTCTATGGCTTCCTGGTTAGTGAGAGCCCTAAAAGCAGTTAAAAAACTGAGGTGACAGCATCTCCAGACTGTGGTTTTGAGGCTGGATATAAATCCAGCAGTTTCAGAGCTACTGCTCCTGTCTCAACAATCACCTGGGCAACAGTGCCTGGCTGGGCACTGCCTGGGCCCGAGCTAAGGCTGCAAAATGCATTTTTAGAATAAAACTGAGGCTGTAATCCAAGCACCAGCCAAGGATAGGTGTAAAAAGCACTGGCTCAAGGATCTCTCAGAGGAAAATTTAAGACAAACTGCAAGGTCACCACTAAAACATTTGTTTGTTAAGAACTGGGGGGGGATGTTTGCAATCCTAGATAAGTTGTAGCAGTTATGTGGAGGAATAAATTCCTCTGATTAGAAGAATAACCAAGTTAGGAAGATGCATGTGTTAGGATGGACTGTCAGGCAGACAAACTCTTCTGAAATGTAAAGTAATAAAGTAATATATGAAATGTAAAGTTAATACAGTTAAGTGGAATGGAAAACAACTCTGCTCTCTGTTAAACCTTGATTACATCTGTAAATTAATGCTAAAGCAGTTTAAGGTTATGGTTAATTGTATTCCAAACATATTGCTAATGCTTTCTCTTCCTTCTTACACATTTTTTCCCATTTTGGGCATTGGAGGACAAGATCCCCCAATATGCACTGTAATTGCATTTCATAATGCTTATTGAGAGGAACTTTCAAAGTACAGTTTTCATTCATTTATTCATTGTGGAGGTAGCTGAGAGGGGGCTGTGCTTTACAAGTTTACAAGCTCTGCTGGTTTGGTGCTCTTAGATTTTCTTTGGAAATCTCCAAGCATAGAATTGCTTCTAGTAAAAGTGAGTGCTTTGGAAACTTTGAAAACATTGCATTACCATTTTTGTAATGGTTTTTCATGCTCCTGAAATTCTGTGACCTGTCTGGGCTAGGGAGGAAATAGACTAGCTAAAGCCAGGATTATGCATGATGATTCAATTTTTGGTCTTTTATATTCTCAGCTTGTCATTCAGAATAGAATTTTATTTATAAATCAGAACCAGCATTCGCTGGTGTAAGCAAGGAGAACTGAGGGATTAGTAATTTGCATCTCTGCATCTAATTGCATTAGATTTGCATCTCTGTCTTATAGATTTACTGAAATAGGTAATTTACACAGAAAATAGTGTCTTGACACAATATGAGAGGATAAAGCATAAACACATCCACTTGTAATCCCTGGAGGGCCATGTTGAAACTCTAGTGTTTGTGTTTGGGCAGAAAGGCTCCAGTTCCATCTATTCTGTGATTTTTTTTCCTATTGCAATCTTTATTCAACAGGCAGATGTATGAATGCAACCCATTTGAGTTATCAACAGAACATGAGTGCATTTTGTGTGTTCTCAAGCATCTCCTTTCAAGCAGAATATAATTCCAGCTCAGGGTTTACTTCAGAAGTTTAAACTTGGGAATTTTTCTCATGTTTTTTCTCCAAGTTACAAGTGAACCAAGAATAGCCATCCTTTACCTGCTATGGCTGCTAGAGGACCTAGCAAGATGAGGAATAAAGACTTGGTTTTGAAAGATCCTGAACAACTTCAGTGGGATGCATGTCCCAGTATAAAATAATGGCACTGAAGGTCACAGAATTTATGTGCACCTGGGGTTGTAGGGAGACATCTTACAGCAAATATATTTTGCAGGAAATCCTGATGTTACCACTCCTTTTTTTTTTATGACTACATAATGCATGTCCAGTTTTTTAGACTTTTCTGCTGACAGGATTTGCACTTGGATTGCAATAATTAAGTTCACTAAGGAGCACAGATAAACTCTCTAAGCATGGTGCAGATTTTGGTACGAGCACCAGCTGAATTTGTACAATTTAGTTTCAGTTTAGTTACCAGACAAGGGATGCCTGTGGCTGATAAATCATTTGAAAAGTATTTTGGAAAGGGCAGTTTGCTGCAATTGCTTTACTTTGTGAATGGAAACATGGCATGAATTGTTCCTGCAGTGCAGCCAGTCTATGGAAGGCTGGTTAATTCAATTAGAAACGAGTCAGTCACACAGTGTGTTTTTAAGCAGGCAGGAGAAGGAGGAGGAGAGATCCCTGTTACTGTGGAATGGGCTCTATATCCTACAGAGGGGAGAAGGGGAGTTAGGGGGAATTGTCTCACACCAGAGCTGCTGCTTCTCTGATTTTTACTTGCATGATATTGACACCTTCCAATCCCAATTTTTGACAGCATCCTGGATTCTGCACAGGAATAACTGGGGAGAGAGGGCTGTTTCCCAAAAGCTGGGAAATGGATGAGATGGGCAGCAAAGAATAATTGGAAAGGTGGCTTACAAATGATGTTTGCTGTAACATTCACTGCTGCAGCCTGAATCAGGGCCACAGTTCATTGGGTGTTTTGGGGACAATTTAAGAGGTGATGATAAAGAAACATCCACTATGCTTAGAAAAGTGATGGAAAGGAAAATTAATGTCTTAAATAGAATTTTTGGAAGGAGAGGTCGCAGGAAATGTCTTAGAGACACCTTCACTGGCTGTTTTTTGGTGTGGTTTTTTTCTCTCCTCCCTCTATTTTAAACAATGTATATCAGGTTATATGTGAGTCAGGGACCTACTACATAAATGTATGTATAGAGCACAGATTCTCATTACCAGCAGCAAGCACACCCAGGCTGTTCAATAATTGAATATATTTCAGGTTTGCTGTCAGAAGAGGTTTGGATTTAGGAAAATCAACTTTAGACATCAACTGCTTTAGATTTTCCTCCCTACCCTCTTGTTAAGTGAAACTATATATAAGCTTTGGTGGGATTAAACATAGGTTTTGTTTGTATTTTTAACATAATTGGAAGAAAGGAGGCGTGGGGTTTGGGGCTATGCTACTTTATTCCTTGTTAATAATGGATGGAACAATCCAGTGTATCAACACAACCATCCATAAGTGGTTGTGTTAAAATCTGAAGGTTATTATTCAATTTACAGAGAGCCCAGATAACTGAAGGCCCTCAAAGAGCACTTCTTTTTGAATTAACAGCATATTGAAAAGCATGCTAAGTCTGTGTAGTTGACTATTGATACTGAAGGGCTAAGAGAGCACTTAACTACCATTATGTATTCAAGAGAGAGGCTGTAGAGGCTCTCTTTAAATTCCCCAGTCAGAAGGGACAATGGAAGCTAACATACACTATTACTGCACAACAGGAGCCTTTTATTAGGTGTTTCTGATCCATTTCTGTGAGACATTCTGAAATAATCCATCACAGAATAATATTTCAGACCAGAACAAAAATAGTGCTATTTCTGTCTGAAAATGCCAATATTAAATTACACTTTTAGAACAGCAAACCAAGAGAGGACAAGGACTGTTTATAAGGATCCTTGATACACTTGGAAATCTCCTGATTTGTTCATGAGAGCTGCAGTTTTACACTTTTCTTCATGTGTTCTTCATTGAGCACAAAAGTGTTTAGGAATAATAGCTGTTGCAAAAGGCGCAAAGGAAAAGAGTGATCAGAATGATCAGAACTGACTCAGGGAGAACTTGCTATCATCCAGCTGGACTGGGAGGAAAAGAAAATGAAAAAACAATCACTGAATTCAATAAAGAATGGGCTTTTTTTAAGATTTAGATTTAGATTAGGCTCTTGAAATAACAGTTTATAATGATGGAGGCAAAATAAGACTCAAATAGCTTCGTTTTTCAATCACTTTTTCCTGTGGCTTTGTTTGGATTTCTTTGTTTGTAAATAGTATTAAAGAATAGATGAACTGGTGCTTAGTTGTGAGAGGCAGTAAGAAGCTCCTTTTGGTAATACAATAGAAAAAACATGTGTAAAGAGCAGCTGATTTACCTGGCAAGCTGAGAGTACAAGGGATTAGAGTAATGGAATCAGCACTAAATCTCCTTGTGTGCAGTGAGTTACTGAGTTCTTGTATGACAAACACTCATTTTAGCCACCTGTGCACTAAACCCCAGCCCTGGATGTTGACTTGGTTCATTCCTGCCACTGGAAATGCTTCTGTGCTTCCCCTGGCTGTGAAGGCAGCAGATGGATGCTCAGCACCACTGGCCCTTCCCAGCTCTCCCAAGAGCTTTTGTGTCAAGCTGGGTTTCCCTGGGATTCCTGGAGTGAGAGGAAGGTTGTCCCCCCTTTGCTCTCCCAAGAGTTTTGTGTCAAGCTGGGTTTCCTTGGGATTCCTGGAGTGAAAAGAACATTGTCCCCCCTTTGCTCTCCCAAGAGCTTTTTGTCAAGCTGGGCTTCCCTGGGATTCCTGGAGTGAGAGGAACGTTGTCCCCTCATGTCTCACTTTGTTGTGTCCCAGGGCAAACCCCCAATAAGCAACATCTCTCCTCTTCTTTTTTTCTAATTCCACCCTAAATTCTTGGAGAATAAATGCCAGCCCTGAAAATTGCAAACTTTAGGTCCATGAGCCGAGGTACTTATGCCTTGTGTATGGTGAGATGGTGCATTGTAGGCTCAGGTTCTCTGTCATGGTATAGAAAATTTAAACCATTGCCAGGAAAGCTTTCTGGAAGTTTCATCTCCTTCCTGTGACAGGAGAGAGCTGGGCCCATAATCAAGCCCTGTTTTACACCAACAACATGATTGTAGCTAATGGTACATGGGTTTTTTCTGCAGAAAATGTGATTTCAATTTCTACTTCCACAAGCAATACCATGAGACATTCCAGCTAATTGTGTAAATTCTTTTCAGCTAATTGCAGATCTGTATTTCTGAGCTGCCTGTAGTGCTGGCTGCACAGTGGTTCCAGATAAAAGCTATTTTTAACAGCAGGGGTTTAAAAATCCTTTATAATTTAGTGGGAGAGTCCACATGTTGATCCTTGGTGTTACTTCTTGGCTCTTTGAGGATTGGAGAAATACAGTGAATTTTTTAGCTGTTTTATAGGAGGCAGTGAGCACTCTGTGCAGCAACATTGGTATTTCTGTGGATTAGTTTATCTGCATCCTGTAAATAACTGTACACAAAAAACTTATTTTTGAAAATAAAAAAAAAAGAGAGGGGAAATGCATTTAGTCAGAGATCTTGAAACCACTGGGAACTGAATTTTAAGTATTCTAAAAATATTAATGGCTGCACATCACTTTTTTCCACAGTCCTGAATATTTTTAGAGTAATTATATCTCAAAATAACTGCGGTGCTTCAGCAAAGGACCTCATCAAACAGCACGTTCTTAATCATGGGCTGGAGGAGAAAACTGGAGGAAGAGAAGGATGAGTGGGAATAGTCTTTGATCTTGGGACACCTGGTTTTGTCCCTGCTGCCAGGCAGCATTCCAGGGGCTCTGTAATGCCCCTGACCCCAGGCTGGTCCCCTCAGTGTCCCCTCTGCCACTGCTCCCTCAAAATTTATATTAAAATCCTCATTCTTAAAAAAAAAAAAACCAAACAAAAAACAAATGCTTTATTCTATCACACTAGAATTTAGTGTTCTGGAGGAAAAATAATGCTTTTTCTTTTTCCATTGGGGAATTTATAGATTGTTTCTGTGTTCTCAGGTTTATCCAAGATCTTACTGTCAATAATTCAGTCTTCCCTCACTTGTATGAATTGCAATTGAAATATTTTTAATACCAAAATTAGATGCAGAAGAAATAATATTTTCTTACTAAAGTAGATTAAAAAGTTCCATGTTTTTTTTCCTAACGAAATCTAATAATAATGTTTTAGTTATCAGTATTAATATTATGTACAAATTCAAAGGCAGATTGTCAAAATATAATTAGAAGGCTCTGTGCAAGAAATTAAATACACTCTAGTAGCAGAGATGAAAAAAGCATCTGTTTTGAAGTACTTTAATTAGAAATTAGATGACTAGAGTAGGGAAAATAGGATTTGCATGAGATGAAATCAGCAGAAAATATAAGATCATTAGCTACAAAGAGTAGGAAAATACCTATGGAGCATGGAGGAAGCCAAGTGTTATCTAGGATTTATGGTGAATAATGTAAATAAACTGTAACCTTTGACTTCTAGAAATCTTTTGCTCTGTTTCTAGACATACTTGAAGTCATATTCTTAAAACCTAATGGAAATGCATGATTTTCCTCATGTGTTTCCCTCAGCCAGATGAATGCCTCTGGGTCTTCACTTTCATTTGCAGGCTTCTGCACTAGCTCAGGTTTTGGAGCATCTGTGGTGTTAAATTCTCCCATATTCCAACGTCCCCATTCCTGGGGTCAAACAAGTGTGTGGACAGGGCTTACTTATTTATTTATTTTATATTTTGTAATTAGGATCTCGATAGCTGCATGTTCATTTGCCAGCATTCACACAAGGGCTGAAGGCTGAGAGAGATATCAATACAGTCAAGGATGTGTTGTCTTCAAGTAAGGGGGAAAATGAGCTTGTTCTATATTTTATCTGTTATATTAGCTGTGGAAAAGAGCAAGCATCTCTAAATCCTGTTAGTTAAGGGTGTGCTATTGTCTGGGAAGGTTAGAAGCATAGTAATTAATGAGATTTCCAGTAGTCACAGTCTTAGTTAAACTGCATAAATTACAAGAATTATTTTATTACTCTTCAGCATTTCCAGTATTTCTCCTTCAAGTAACAGCTGCAAGCAACAAACAAAGAACTGGTTAATGACAGAAATTTTTTTAAATATATTTTGAGAGAACTCTAGCCCAGTGAATGGAAGTTGAGGATTGCTCCTGTAATGCTGTGGAAAATGTGCCTACCATTTGTACTTAATCCTGTCCTTCCAAACACATTGGACTCAGTGCAATTCCATTGCATGTCAGTGCACTATGTCTAAAGTTTCACAAATCTGCAGAAAGATTTGATGGGTTTGAATTGTGTGATTCACAAATCCTGACAGCTTGAGGCATGTCAGTGTATGTGTGTATAAAATCCTGTGTGTGTGTATACAGATATATGCACATATATCTGCAAAACCAGATGTCTCATATCCCACTCTTCCTGGTGGACTGTACTCCAGAAGTGGAGAAGTTTCTTTCCTAGTTTGAAAGTGCAATGTTCAATCTGTATTCAGCTAAGTGTGTTAAAATACAATTTGAAGAAAACCTGTCATGTTTTATTTAAGTTCATTTAAAAGAAAAAAGGGAATAACTTTAAACTTGTGTAATTTGTTCAAAATGAGCATTTCAGAAGTGTTGGTGTAAATGGATTTTGTTATTGTTTTTTCTTTTTATTCCTTGGGGAAAAAAAATGTTTTATCTGGTTTTGTTCTTAATCCTGAACCCAGATTATTTACTGGAAAGTAATATATTTTCACAAATAAATTTGTGCATTCCTCTGAGCAAACCCTGCTGAACTCAGATGTGTCAGCGATCACGCCATGACAATGGGAGCAATGGAGCCCAGGTCCTGCCTGGCCTGGTGTCCGTGCTGGGAATGCTGCAGGTGATTTTCCTGCTGTGCTGGCTCCAGGAGGCTCATTCCAGCCAGGGCCTGAGGAGGCAGGGTGGGCAGGGTGGGTTGGGGCAGCAGTTTTGGGAGAAGCAGGGCAACAGGGACAGGGAGCAGCCAGCGACGCTCGTGGTCCCCGCAGGATAACGGCGGCCTTGGCGTTGGGGGCATGTCTGTGTTCTGCTTTTCCAACAATGTCAAACTGGGGTTGTTTGGGCTCTTGCTGCTTTGAAATCAAAGCAGAAAAAAAGAAAAGAAAGCTTTTTTTTTTTTTTTTTTTTAAGAAAAAAAGCGCAAAAAGCGCCCCCAGTTCAGTTTGAGTGCGCCATTCCGGTTGTGACTTGATTTGTGTTCTGGCATGAAAAACTGAGGTTCAGTTGAAGTGTTCCAAAACCAGATACCACTCTCTCTCTCTTTCTTGTAGGCAGGGTGCTGCTGTGCCAGGCAAACCAGGAGGGATCTCCCGTGTACAGTGCCCCCAGTTCACTAGTATACACATCCACAAGTAAGCCAGTGTTACGGCTCGTTTCTTGTTCTGTTTTTGTGACAAAAGCACATCAATGTGAATTAAGCCCCCTAAAAATGTCAACTTTCCCAACAGCTCTTGCTAAGGTAAATGTGGTGTTTATAAACATATGTAAGTCATGTCAGCAGATAATTCAGTGTTTTTAGTTGCATCTTTATTCTCAAAGTCTATTGTATTTAAAAAAAAAAGGAAAAAAATGCCTATATTGCAATATTGTATGGAAATGGTCAAAAGTTCTACAATAACAGTGACAGTTTTTGCAATCCAGTACTGTTATGTGCTCTGCATTTTGTGTGGAAGATGTTGTGTTTCTTCTGTCCTGCTCACAACTGTGATTTAATACACAAAACATCTGTTACCATGCCACCATTTGATTGGGTCAGGAATTAGATATGAAGTCTTTTTTTCCAAAAGGAACAGTCTGTATGAAAGGGGGTATTTTGAGGCATAAAAAGCTGCCCTAGTATAAAGAACAGATACAAGCTGACATGATGGATGCAGCCCTCAGCCATTTTTCTGTACAAAACTTTGGAGTAGAGATGTGTCCTCTGAAATTGTGAGCAGAAACCCTTTTTTGGGAGTGTTTCAGACTGGATTGGTGGTACCACTGATTCTCATTCTGGCCTCTAGTGGGGTGAAAAACCTGGAGCTGAATGCAGGAGCTTGCAGCAGCCCTGGCTCTGTGTTCGTTGTAAAGAAAACACATGGTCTGATATAACAGCATTATCAGACATGCTCTTTATGAAGATTGCATTCAATCCAGAATGCAATTCTACTCCCTTAGAGCTTATCTAGACTGCTAAAATAATTATTTTTTAATATTAAATCCAGGAATTAGGACAAAAGAGTTCCATAGTGATCATCTCTACAGTCATATAATTCTTTTATGTCAAACATTATCAGTGGCATCCCTGGAGCTGCTGCTTTTCCAGGATTCATATGGGACCCCCTTTAAATGAGGAGTCTGGAGCCTACAAATGCACAGTGAATTAACCAAATGCATCAAGTGTTTTCAATTGCAAATTAAAATGTCAGTTAAGTCTGCATTTTCTTCCAGGTGCTCCAAGAATATTTTCTAATATGTCACCTTTCTCTAGCAGTGGGGATTTTTTACTTCTTATATAGTAACACAGAGATATGAAATACTTACTTAGTTTAAATTAATGCTCCCTTTTGGAAATTTTTAGTGCACTCCTCCTTTTTGACTGACAATTGTTTTCCTGGAAAATGATCCCAACTTTTCTCTAATTTCATTATTAGGAGCTTCTTTTGGAGAAGAGGGGTCAGTGTTTATTATAATTTTCTGAAAATTGGGCTTCTTTGAAAGCTTTTCCTAAGTTTACCCTGTTGCTCCTATTGTCTCACTGAGTTGTACCCCAGGAATTTTATTGCTGGGATTGTTGTTTCCGTCAGATGATATTTCCACTAATATTGACTCCCCAAAGGGACCCTGTGAGCAAGCTGAGCTCTGGAGTTCACTGTTTCCTTTGTGTCTCCTGAGTCAGTCCTGTTGGAAAATCTTATTTTGCAGTGGTGCTCCTTGAATAACGATATCCTAACAAGCACCTGTTTGTTTTCAATTATGCCAAATACATAAATAAACAAGCTTTGCCTATCTGTCTCCCACTGGGCAATGTGTAATACGCAGTTTCATAGCAGGCATTGCTGGTAGCCCTTGCAGTAGAAATGATTACACTTCTGTTGAATCTGTGTGTTGGCAACTCGTGATTTTTCCTTTATTATGTATAGAATTTCCTCTTGCCAAAATGCAGTTTCCCCTGCAGGGTCACAACTCCTAATAACACAAAATTACTACAATTACTACGTATTGTAATTAGGTTTTTATTCCTCCTTATTACAAAACTTTCAATAAAGATGTAAAATAGCTTCATTTCTATAGGAAATTCTACTAGAAATAGTGAATAGAAATGAAGGTTGACTTTCGTCTCATTTCTTTTATTAGTTTAAGGATCTTCTATATTCCATTTTAGTGCACATTTGTAATATTGAAATTATAACTGATAAGTCAACATTAGTGTCTAGGAGATGAATACTTGTGCCATTATCATTCCATGTAGACAACAATATTTCAGCCTTCCTTTTTGAATAATTTGTTAATCGTTTATTCTGTTACTGCTGATATTGTAACTGTGATATTTTACAACCGCTTACAATGCAAGAATTAAGAGGTTTTCAATTTGTAATTGTTTTAACAGAAGGAAAAGAGTCTGCTGGGATTTTTCAAAAGCCATCTAAGATACTTCAATTTCACAGAGTGCTAATGGCACTTAGGAGTTTTCAGATATTTGGAAGAGGATAGTCCCCATTTTTCTAAATGTTGTCTAACTTGACTGTTCATCTTTTGCTCCTGAGTTATAAGGCATGAAGGGCTGGAACATGGCTGTACGATGTATTTTTCTTAATTTGGCTAGCTTGGTTTCACCCTGAGCTTCTTGGTTTGTAATTGTACTGGCCACTGGCAGACCCTGATGGCTGTGAGCACTTTTACCCACTGGCTCTCCAGAAAGCAGGCTGCAATTTTTGGAGCTGCTCTTTCCCTTCTGATATTTTATTTCTCCAGGATATATTTTATGTGTATCGCACCATACATTTCCCAGCACAATGATTAGTTACACCTCTGCATATGCCAGGAGATGGAAACATGGCTCTGCTTCCTTCCATCACTTCTGGCCCTTCACGTAATACAGAAAGAAATGAGCTGTTTCTTCTGCAAGCAGTGGAACAAATCAGCAGCAATAGTCTCTCATGCCTCATCTGTTCTCTTATGCTGAAGGAGAAGATGGGACCTGGATCAGTTTTTCATTTGCACACCTATTGTTGCAATAGACAATTTTTTATGTAGAAAGCAGAGTTTCAGCATGCAAATGTGCTCCTGTCCTGGATTGGGCAGGTCCTGTGACAACCATGGGCAGGAAATCCAGGCAGAAAACCTTGTTTGCTGTAGATTCCCACAGGACTGGCATCTCCAGGGCAGAACTGATAGAACAGATTTCAATTAAATCCTTCATCATTGCCATAATGCAGGATGCAGACAAGTATTGAAAGGAGTTCTATCCAGCCAGGAATGATTGGAGTTCACCAAATCCCAGTGAGTCAGCGCTCACTGGAATCTTCCTAGAGGCCCAGGATATCTCCCTGAAAGTAAATGAAACAGTTTGGCTGCTCATAACTGACAGTCTCTTTTTGCCCTCACTTCTTTAGAATAGTTACTTCCACAAGGAATTTTAAAATCCTGAAGAGATTTGTATCTACTGGTAAATAAGAAATGTGTCAAGGATAGTTTTGGATCTTTTCCAAATTGAAGCCACACGTTAGTAGGATCCATGAGAAAATTAAGACCCTGCTGGACAAAAAGGAAGATTCAAAAGAAGAAAAAAAAAATTCTGTCCCTGAATGTCTGTATCACTGTTCTGCCAAGGACAGTAACACAGCTGGGTATGTATGGATCAGAAAGGCAAAAATACAAATCTGAATTTATGCGAGAACTTTTAAAAACTGTTTTATGCGTATTTTCCTCAATTTTTCTATAATATAGAAGTGCCTGGAAATGTGAATTAAGTGGGAGCTCATGAGAGCCAAAGCATGGGTGAGATGGAAGATGTGAAGTTGTAGAATTGTCAAGTTATTCAGGCTGGAAGAACCTGCTTGCACCAGAACTCCTCTAAGGATGGGGATTGCACAATTTCAGGAGGTCATCTGTTCCAAGACTCAACGTCCTGGCAGTGGAAACCTCTCTGGTTGAAAATCATGTTTGTTTTCCCTTTTCTTCCCAGTGTGTGCCTGGCTCTGTCCCCCAGTAATTTCCCTGTCCTTGGTGGCAGGGCATGGAAGAGGAGACACATTTCCAGTAGAAATCCTCCTGCTCTGGACTGGCTCCCAGCGCTCCTGGGCTCACCCAGCCCTCGCTGGTGTGGCGAGGGAGCAGCATCCAGCTGTGCCCCCCCCTCCAGCTGTGCCTCCCATCCCTCAGCATTGTCCAGCTGTGCCTACCCAGGCCCTGTGGAGGGCAATGGGAAGAGATGGGATTTAAAATTTAAGGGGAAGTTCAAAGGCAGCTAAATATTTTTTACTCTCTAAATCAGCACTTTGATCTCTGAAACTTTTAGATTTTATTTTAGCTCCAAGTAAGCATTAAGATGCTCGAGTGTATCTACTAGTGAATTTTTCTGACCATACATTGAAGGGATAGCTCACTATTAGCTACATGGGTAGCTCACATATATGGTAAAATATTTTAAGTTTCTCCATGCTTTTGTTCAGAATGATGTGCAGATGAACATCTCTATTTCCCAAATGTGTAGCATGCCCATAAAAGTGAATTTTGCCTTGACTTCAATGAGTACATTTTAAACTGAAGTCAATTTTGGCTTAGATTTCCTAAATGTTAGAGCTGGTTCATCTTCAGTAAGCCTGCTTATCAGCTCCTAAATAAATCTTTCACACTGCAGTTAAGTGATAGAATTAAAAGAAGAAAAATATGAAAATGCAAAATCCGATATTAATTCGTTTTATTTTATCATACTCAAGGGCAAATGAAGTTGATGGCCCATTTTTTAATTGATATATTGATTACAGTTTTGGAAGAAGTGGTGGTGGAATTCAGCAAAAATGATTGAGGTGGTACAAATGCTTATAAATCTGTCCCACATTGTTCGTGTTCTTTAATTGTAATTGTCTGATAAAACTTCCATCAGTTTCTGTAATTAACCTAATGGTCTAAATGAATTTCCAGATCACTGATTATTCATTTCAATATAGAAAATGCCATTACACTGAGTTTAATTAATACTAAGTAAGTTCACAGTCCATTGTACTGTAAGAATGGAATTTTATTGTTTTAACTGTTTAAATTATGAATATTATTTCCTCTCATCTTGTTTGTCCCATTTATGAACTTGAGTGTTCATTTTCTATTCATAATAAAATAGCATAAATCCCCTATAATGAAAATATTTAAAACCCAGTGTTCTTCAAGCTCACATCCTCAAAATATCAGTGTAGATGGGGGTCTTTTTTATTTATTGTTTCAACTATTTTTAAACAGAATTCAGTGAGTGCCAAGCTCATAATCCCATGATATGCCCTAGAACATCTTATTTATCTTGATATTCCTTTCACAGAAGTACATATGACAGATAAGCACTCACCAGAGAATCCTTTTGCTTTGCATCAGACAGATATTAAAACAATAAACTATCTTGCCCTGGGATTTTAGCTTATGAGCCACCAGGAAACAACAAGGCAAAGATGAGATGTTTTTGAAAGGTGGGAAGGCAGTTCTTTTGGAAAATTCCCTGGAAACCTTTGGTCCTGTAATATTTTTGACAGGAACTATTTTAAATGCTAAAGTTTTGGGGGTTTTTTTTAAAGCAAGGAAAACACATTTCGTTCTGTCAGAGCAGATATTAGAAGTGTCCCCAAATTAACCCAATATTCCTACTATTCTGTGCATTGTGGGATAGGAGAGAAGGAAAATCTATGGAACAAGCATAAAGTATTAATTACATGATGTGGGATTTTTTTTCTATATTGAAACACTTATATATAGCAGACATATGTCCTAGTTTTAAAAAGATTGTTTTTTCCTGTGGGTGTTTTGTATTAATTCATAGATTGAGGATGGTTCAGGGTCTTGCTTATACAATAAACAGGGAAAATCATAACTATACATTTTATGTTTATAAAGAGCACATCCAGCTGTAGGATTTAGTGTGTGAGGACTCATTCCTACAGAAATGAAAATTAAGTCAAGCTTGTCTATGTGGTATGTCCTTGCTTTTAGAAATAGGTTACTTGGCTTAGGAATATTAGTAAACCACCTAAAAAATTCTGTATGGAACTATTTTCATCTTGCTTGTTTCAGTGAAGACATTCCAGGTTTGATTTTCCTGTGGTGTTACTAATGGATCAAAGGAAGACCTTTGACATTTCTATTATGTTCTGGGATATTTTCAGTACCAAGAAAATGACACAGGGAAAATAGAAATTTCCAAAAGGTGATTCAAAGTGCGCTTCTGAGCCAAATCATTAGTGGAAGTATTTGGTTTGGAAACCTTGATTCTGTTGATTTTGTGATGTTTAATCTGTTGCACACCTGCAATTACCTGAAAATTATACTGTAATGATGGCAGTTTGCTGCCACTCCAAGCAGCTGAAGGGTAGATGCTGCTGGCACTGGGTGTATCCTTCTCTGGGTTTTATGTGTCAGTCACGACTGACCTCATTAAATCTGAACAGACAGATATTGCAATGACATCAGTGATTCATTTGCTCTGATTTTATTGTTGTAGTTTTTCTTCATTTAACTGTTTGGCAGGCTTGCTGTTTTGAATTAGAATATGGGTCAGGAGCTGTTTAAAAAATGAGTATTCATGTGGTATAATTTGCCAGCGCTTCAGTATTTCTGAATTGAATGTAGAAAGGTTCTGCAAACTAAATTTTTAATTGGTCTGTTTTCTCTTGAGCTAAATTGGGATGGGAAGTCAGTTCATCACCAATGAAATATATATCAGTGCATTGTATCTACACCTTGGTGGTTTTGTCTGCTTATTGCTTCAGAGGAAACAGGTAGAGCACCCTGCAAAGGAGGCTGTGATTGGGCCATTAATTAACCAAATTAACCATTGCAGGGCTGCAGTTCCTGACTGAGGGCACAAAAATCCTGCCAAAGGGAAATGTGCAAATATCTGAGAGGAGCAATATGATTTCCAGGCTACAAAAACCTTATTATTGAACATTGAGGGGTCAAACTATCTTTTGATTTGCTTCCTGAATTAATTGCCTTTATTTATGAAGAGAATCACCCAGTAGTAACCAGGAAAAATGTGCCAATTGCCCTTCCCTTTTGTGTGTTGAATGCAGTGGGTTTAAGTGAAAGCTTAAATAAAGAAGATACCAACAGTAAGTAGGAAGGGAATGGCTTTCCATAATTCCCTCCCTGGTGTACAGAAGTGTAGAGAAATGTTGGTGTCATCCCATGTTGAAAAGTCTTGAGAAGGTTTTTATGCTCTGTTCTGTCCCACTGTGTTGGGCTTTACTATGACACAGGACAACACCACTGACTTTCAAGTAAGATAAAGATATTACAAAATTTAAAAAAAATTAGTAAAACTGTATAGCATTACATATGCATAGCATTACATTCTTGATTTAAGTATTATCCTGTTTTTAACTGTAAAGTGAACCTCTTTGGGGTTTTTTGGTGGCTTTTTGGTTGGTTGGCTTTGGTGTTTGTTTTGGAGTGATTTTTTTTTGGATTTTTTTATAATTTTCAAAATTTTTTTGGCAGTGTTGCCTGAAATTCTTCCTACAGCATTTTTGGTGTTCTGTATCAGTATACATTGTCTTTCTGCAACAATTTTCAGGATAACTCTCATTTTACCTCCTGTCTATTCATATTTTAAATGATTACTTATTTATAAGTCATCACTAAAATACATTGTGTGTGTCCAAAACCTGTAAACGTGGCTTTCGATTCACTCCCAAAAAATGAATTTTTCAGGGCCTTGCTGTTTACCCTTGTTCTTGTGTTGGTCTGTTTTGTGCTGGAGCAGTGTCTCTGAACTAGCAGGCTTGGGAATTTTGGAAAGAGAGACACGTCCTGAATTGCATCACTGACTTTTTTCCCACTTATACACAACACTACATGTGGGTAGTGGGAGATAGCTGGAAAGATAGCAAATTGTGGAGCATATCTCTGTCTTTTAGTTCAAATAAGAAAAACTGTGTGTGCCCAAGGACAGTTGGGAGCTCAGGTGCCTTCCCTTGGTGCTCTGCTGTTGGTGGACACACTGCACTTGGCCTCTGGCAGCACTGGTGTCCATCCTGTGATTTAGGGCAAGAGGACTGCTTGGACTTCCTCTTCTCAGAATGCAGCTAAATAGTGAGAATTACACATAGTAATTACCTTTACTGTGTACATTTGGTTTACACAGTGAGAATTACATTCAGTATTTATTATCTTGCATTGTGTTCTGTGATGCAATTGTACATCAGAGCCCTTTGAGCACAGTCCTGGGTGCCGCCTTCCCTGGCTCTGCATCCTCTCTGCTGGTGTCACTCATTTTTAGTACCAGACCCACAGTGTTGGCTGTGGTACATCTCAAATCATCCTGTCTGTCAGACAGCAAACTCTTAATTTTGTGCTTTTCAGCTTAGTCTGTAAGATTTGGTTTCAAATAAAAGCACACCTTAGTGTCACTCTATTTTGTGATGGTTGTTATTGAATCGTGGCTCTTGGAACTGTGCTGTGTACAACAAAATTCAACCTGAATTTCACAGATAAGAAGTGCTTTTTAGGAATTAACATTTTTAGTATCAGGATGACTTTGCAGGTGCAATTCTTTGTTTTGACAATTTTTCCTGTATGGTTAGGATTAGGTTAACAGCTGGGTTTTTCCTCTGTTACTTTCTGCCTAAATTGTTCCCAATGCATTCTGACAGTGTTCTTTTTACAGTTTAATAATTCTTTTGAGCTTTAGGAATCCTTGTGTCATCTAAACAGTATTTCTTGTCACTTAATAATTGACTTTCATAAACATTCAAATTACTAAATTTCATCATCTCTTTATTGCAGTGCTACTCTTCATCCAGCTTTCCACAACCATGGCCTTTTTCCTTTGTCTTGGAAGTGGTGCTTTGTTAGTCACAGGGCATTTCTTCCATTTGCTTGAAACTTAGAGCTGTCCAATAACTGGGAAGACCAGACAAGATATTGATCACTTTGATCATCTATATTTGAAGATTGTTCTTTAATTTAAGATCAAACATTTCTTCTCTGATCTCTACTGTTTCTTTCCCTTTATGGCCTGGGTGCTTTTTTACTTCCTGATCTTTTCCATCTGTTTTAGTTGTTTCCTTTGTGAAAAGCCAATTGCTCTTTGTACCTCAACTCTTTGTAATTTCAGCTATGCAGTACTCATTTTGATTTTAAGTACATCATAAGTAATTTCACCACCAGTTATAGCTTTTTTTTAAACTCAGAGGTGTAGGTTGGTGTCATTACATAGCTTTACAAAAAGAGTTCTCAGTCATCTTACCTGGTTTTTTGTATGTCTTCATGTCCTCAACTTTCTTCTGCTTCTTCTTAGAAACCCCTTGATGTCTTAGGGTGATGTCAGGTGGCTGCATATGCAATCCAGTTAAAGAAGGGTGAGGTGTAGGGGAATTTCTGATAACCACAAAACCACCAAATGGCCAATTCTGAGTGGCTGAGGTTGGAGGGAACCCTGGAGAACAAATTCTCCACCCCTGCTCCAGCAGCAAAGCCTGGGGAGGCTCTCCAGGACCAGGCTCCAACAGCTTGGGAACATCTCCAAGGATGGAGATCCTGCAGCCCCTCTGGGCAGCTATGCCAATCATCAGCCACCCTCAGGTGGAAAAAGCTCAGGCAGGAAGATGAGAGAGTTTCCAGGCTTGGGCATCAAGGTTTGGCACAGAGGGTTATAAATTAATGGCATGTCCTGGGAGCCATTTCCAGAGAAACCAACAGTGCATTGTTTATTGGTACATGAGAAGAGGTGAAACAAAAAGAACACCACCTCCACCTAGACTTAAAATAATTACAAGGAAGTCAAGGTATCAAAGTTATTGAAATAATAGATGAATTAGATCTGAAAACAATAAGATGAGCTGATGAAATTTTGTTCAAACAGTTAAGCATCTTCCTATAATTTAACATAGGAATAAATAGGTTGCTTTTTACTGAAATATTTAGTTTATGGTTTTGTTTGTGTGCATTTGATTGTAGTTTGGTATGGAAAATTCTAAAAATCTGATTCTTCCCATGTCTGAGGCTGAAATATTTGAAAACAGTGTTTTAAAGCAGTTGTCTGCCCCCTTTCTAGAAATATTTACATGTACCTCAGAGTAAAAAGTTTCACCACATTTATGTGAAATTTGGTGCTAATTTGGATTTGACAGGAAACTTAATGCAGTAGTGTTGTGTAAAGGGATTCAATTACAGTGTGCAGTGTTTTGTAAGTAACTGTCTTGCATAAAAAAGTTAATTAATCAGAGCTGTGTCAATTTCCTTGTGCCATGTCAATTTGCAGCAAGGTAATTAATCACTAATCGCCCAGCGTGCAGCAAACTAAGGGACAATCCATGAGTCATTTGTTGTTATTTTTTTCCAAATAAATGGCACACAGAGCCATGAAGAAACACATCTTGCCTTTCATAATATTTTTATCGACAGTTTTGCATGTTGTAATAGACTGCAGCAACAAGCAGCTGTAGTTCAATGGAATATGAATATTAAAGAAACAAATGAGAGCAGATTTATAGGCCATTGCTTTTCTGTTATGTCAGTTTTGAGATTACACTGAGCAAATGAACAGTGAAAAATTACTCTTCCATGTGGAGAATGGTGATTAGACTTGTACATTAATTAGAGATTTTTGTTTTCCTTTTTAATGCATTTCAAATGAGAATGTCCTATAAGTAGGGGTTTCTCCAAAATACAGATTTATTCATTCCTAAACAACAGTGCATAATACTGGCATGCATTTTTTTTTGCAATGGTAAGGAAATAATTGGTCTATAATTTCAAGTATGGTTCAAAAAATAAATAGCTTGTGAAAGAAACAAATAGAAGTGACCAGTTGTGACTGTGTTTGATGTGTATGGGAAATTTGCTTTGAATGCAGTTAATTCACAACTAGATCCTAGGAAAAATCATCTCAAAACAGTGACAGGAGAAGAAATGTATTTTCAGCCTGTAATTTTAAACACTGTGAACTTTCTAAAGATTTTTTTTTTTACCGTGAATTTGAAGTGTGTGTATGTACATATATTTATATATAATTTAAATGCCTTTTCATGTTAAAATCTGTATTAACAGAGCTTACATTTTGCTTGCAGTGTGCTTTGGTCTGTGTATTTAAATGCACAAATCCTCTTTAGCCCAGTGTTTGTAATTCATTCAAAGAATGCCACTTAATAATACTTATTACTATTACAGAGAAGGGAGAACACAGCACACATTGGGATAAACTGCTGATTCCGTTCCTGAAATCTCAGATAATATCATATAGATTATTCTGCTTAGCCTTTCTCAGCATGCTACCCATTATATCTCTTTGTTTTTAATTTATTGTGTTTCCTCAACGGGGATCCTCCTGAACTATGGCAATGATGTAAATGTGTCTCCCTGTCTCTCCAGCAGTTAAACTATGCCGCAGTAAATTAGCGACAAACCGATTCTGACACGACGGAGCATTAAAATTCTTCCCCATAAAACATTTGCAAACTCTTGGTGGCAGATGACCCGCTACTCTGTGCAGAGGAGGAGAGATTAGGAGTGATGAGAGGTAGATCTGCTCATCCATTTTGATGGCACACCTTTCTTGGGGCATATGGCACCCTCATACAAATTCAAACCGCAGCACAAATGTGAAGAATAATTGCCCATTAAAGTGGCTGTATATTTTTATGGCTTTGATACAAAATCTGCCCCCTGTTGTCTTTTGCATCTGCTGCTCTTTCATCTATCCCAAAGCTTTAAAACTTTAATACGCAGTGTATAACCCTTAAGTATTTTTTGCCAGGTTATATTCCTCTTCTTGGGAACTCAAGCTTTTCATTGTTCCTTCAGTCTTTGTTTTCCCAGGCCTTGTTGAGATATGGTGCCTACAAAGTGCACCTCCCTGTCGTGTTCATCTAATAAAAGATTAGTAAAACAAATGCTTATATTTTATCTTCGGGGAAAAATTAAGATTTGATTAAATTTTGTCTGTGAACTCAAAGATTTTTTTCTTCCTTATGCTCATATTTGCTTTTCCTATAAAATCATTAGTTATCTAAATTTTGCTGACACACTACTATGAATACTGTTAATTCCAAAGGCCTTTTTATTTGCTTAAATGTTGCAGTTTGCTGGCCATGTTTCATGTTTAAGATCTAAAATGAAGTTCACTGAAGTGAGAATGATTCCGCTTTTACAACGTGTAACAAGAGAAAACTTTGTAGACAATATTAATTGTAATAATACATTTTAAATAGTATCCCCCAAAGTATAAAAATAGAACAAACAAGTTTAAAGAAGAAATCTTACCAGCATAATGTTCTTAAAAAAATTTCATTTAGGCTGTAGTAGATGATTTCTATGATATTGGATAATTATATTAAGCAAAGCCAGGGATTTCCACAGCATAATATTTATATTCCAATTTTTTTAACTTGAAAAATTGAAATTGCTGAGTGACTGTAGGAACTGAGTTTTGTGGTTGTAGCCTCATTCATATTTGAATAGCAGAATGAATATCTATAGAATGGATGGGGCCATTAGATGAAAATGTAAATTGTTTTCTATGGCTTGATGTTTGATTATGTATTGTCCTTAGAAAAGCCTTTCTTTTTATAACCCCGTGTTATCACCTCCTGTCATCAACATGCATTTGGAGAAATCTGCCTTTTCTCAGTCTCAGATCAGAAGAATTCCAGTCATCAAATTACTTTGATGAATTTAAGCTACTTTTGCTTAGAAGTGGGCTCAGATGCTTCCCTGCTGAGAGTCAAACACATTTTCAACCCCCTTATAATGGCATTTTCACTGACTGGGTTTCAGCAGCTTGGCACTGAGGCACTAAGGAAGGTTGACCTACAAACTGTAAGTCATTAAAACCTCTACCCCTCCTGGCTACTATCTTCATTACTTTTGGGACTGGTTAATAGCATTTAATGCTTCCTGATGGGACAACCCTTTTCATAAAGTTCTTTTTATGAAGTCCATTCTTCAGTTGTGTTCTAATGCTGCCACTTCTGCTGGTTATTTTGGGGTGAGGATATTAAAAAGTTGGTAGCAAAATAAATTCTGTGGTTATTACATATTCCTACTACCCATCTAATTTCTCAGCTGGGCTGAAGGAGCATTATGGGGTTTTTTTCTGAACTCAAATCTGGGCCAACAAAACCTGTTGATGATTTTACCTCCAATCTCAATGTCTAATATTACTACCTGACAACAGAAAATGTGTTTTCAGATATTCTGCTTTTCAGATGGACCCAGATCAGTTTTTGGGATGAATATCATTCTGTTATGAATAAACTCAACTGTTAGACCTCACTTGATTGTAAGGCCTTGCAATGCCACTCTTGGTCCCATGTTTAGTTTCCATCATGTCTGATCCTCTTCCTGACAGAGCTACACCTCACTGCTCTGCCTGCCACTAATTGCTTCTGTAGTTTTTTAGTGCTTTGCTTTACTTTAGACATTTCATGCTCTGGGACTTTATTAAGAGAGGCAAGCATAGCGAAACAATTGCACTACTTCAGGCTTCTCATTCAAACTCATCTTTTCTAGTGCAGATCCTTTGAAAATGATAAAAAAAAGATCACTCTCTTGTCTTAGCATCTCCCATGACTCCTGAGCCTCCCTTACAGGTTTCGGATTTGGTAAACTCTTATGGACTAAGTGACTCTCCCTGCTATCTCTATTTTCTTCCTTTTTCTGTTTTTTTTTTTTTTAAGAGAAAGCCTTCTTTCTCATAAATAATATAATAATAATAATAAAAAACAGGGAGTTTTGAACCATTTGTTGGTGAGGCACTCTGCTTTTCCAGTGGAATTTATTTGTGGAAAGCATTCACTGTCAAAGATTTGAGGTCAATGACCCTCCTGGTAATTCTTTCCAAGGTATGACTGCCATGAAGAATAAAGAAAATTTAGTATAAATGCTCAATTGTTGCAAAATATGTATCTTAATATGTCTGTGTGAAAGCTGGGTTGAATGGCACAATTCAAAGGAAAAATTTGTGAGCACAAACCACTCTGGGGGTTCATTCTTTCACAGAGTCATTTCCTCGGTGTCTCCCAACAATTCCAGCTGGTTTTAATTATTGCTTAGGACCCTAAAAGAACAACTGTTGTAAATATTGCCAAACGTAGATGTTCATTACAAAGAATTAATTACTGCAACAGAATTCTGGGCAGGACTTCTAGCCCAAGTCTTGCAAGCCCACAATGGTGTTACATATCCTACATTGCTGGAGCTAGGTTTTTGAGTTAGCTGGATTTTCTCTATCACTTCTCTTCCTCTTGTGACAGTGTGCTTTCTATCAATATTTAGAAAACTACAGATGTAAGTGAAGGTTGTCTGTTTTGTTTTTTTTTTTCCTAATTGCCATTTAGGTCAGTGAAAAGTCTCTTGATTTTGACAGTTTAGGAGTGTCCCTGAAGGCTGCACTTTATCATTTATCATGTCCACCATTTCAGATATCAATTTTTCCTGGACGTTCTCTCAAATCCATTTCCACCTATTTACTTAAGCAAACTCTTCTGAGCATTGCTGTGTTGGGTTTTTTTTCCTTTTTATTTAGTTAGTTGCATTTTTTATTTTAAGACTCAAATTAACAATCAGTTTATTGGAGAAACCTACTTCTAGCAATGCCTATTAGTTGGAAAGCAGTGATTTTTCTCAGGCAGGCAGACTGCAGCTGAACATGGCTCTTACACAAAGATAACTTCCCTGGATTAGATCAGTTCTCCATCCAGTCCAACACCTGTAACTGGAAAGGAGCAAAAGCTTGATGAAGAAAAAAAGAAAACTTGTTAGACTGGAAGGAGTGTAGTTGGTAGTGTAGTCTGTATTTCTTTGAACATTATGTAAGACTGTATTTCGCATTTTCCTCTGCATATTGTGTTAGTTTTTTATTGTATTAGCATTTTCCTCTGTATATTTATTAGTTTTTATAGAAGGCTGTATAGTTGGGAAGGAAAAGGACAGAAGTTACATGGTTCTAGCAGCAGGTCATAACTCTGTCACTGCTTTATTTACACTGGTCAATACTCAACCTTGTTGAATATGCAAAAATACTTACAGCATCCAAATTTCACAGATGTTGTGAACTTCCTTAAAAGATATGTTTTCTAGTACAATTCCTTTAATCCTTCTTAAATGCAGTTGCTTGCAAAGTTATCAACAGAATATCAAGTTCTTCACCTTCATCTTTAGGATTTATAAATTCCTTTTATATTCCTTATAACATATGCTATTTGCACTTTCTAAGACATATCTAATCTATTTGCATTGCCATAAAGTTGGTTTATGTTGTATCACAGGCATGTAAATTTTTGCAGAATTACTGTGTAACGTTTTTGTCAGAGAGAAGGACCTAGCAAAGGCCCAAAGCCACAGCAGTAAGGCAGTAATAAAGAAATCACCATAATTACAGTATTTACCTTCACATGTTCAGCCAGCCTGGCCTAAAAGTTGTGAATTTTTTCATTTTCTTTTTTTTCAAATTCAAGGTTTCTTTTAAAATTTGATGCTAAATGAGGATTGAAATAAATTCATATTTAAGATTTGAAAATTTTTATACAGGAGTATTTCCATTTGCTTGCTTTTTACTAGGGCTTTGCTAAGCCATATTTGTTTAATTTCTTGATTTACATACTGAATTAAAAAAAAATACAGTGAAGTAGATTTGATGTAACCTGATGCCAACAGAGCTGTTCTAACATTGACATGCAATATATGCACAAAGGAGAAAAGAAGTAATGAAGCACTGCTTTAAAAACTGCCAGAGAAAGCAAAGTGTGAAGTTTTGTTTTTTGTTTTGGAGTTTTATTATTATTTTTTCAATTAGAAAGTTATCAAGAGGGAAGATTTACAAAAGAAAAGCCTCTAATGTGGTATTACTGTTCAATTTCTGATTAAAATATTTTAAGTCTCACATGGAATGGTAATTAATGTTCACAGATTCAATGAAAATATAAAAATGTCTGAGTTAATTTCTTTGTTATAAGGTTAAATTATTTCTATTTGGTCTGAATATTATGTGGATTCAGAGGTGTTCCTAAGATATACAACTCTTTCCTTTGAAGGACTGAAAGGTACTGTTATGTACATGGTGCAGACCCAAAAAAATGAGAAAATATATGAAAACCTCTTTGATTTATTACACAGTTAAGAGCTGGTTAATAATCCAGCTCTTGAACAAAAGCAAAGCTCTGTTCACTTGGCAAAATCACTGGATAATTTAGATGACTTGAGGTCACCTGGGTCTCTAATGTCTCACCCCTACTCAAAACAGGGCTGACTGCAGGAGACAGATCCAATAATGTGATGCAAATATCTCTGACAATATAAATTTGAGCCTGAACTTGGACCTCGGGAGTCTCCTGGTAGTAGTGTTGGCTGAACCAGTCAACACTCTTTTCATTAGTGTCCTCTGAGAAACACAGAGCCATCAATGGCATTGCCATCCAAATTCCCAGTTTGCTGCCTCCTGAACCAGTCAACACTCTTTTCATCAGTGTCCTCTGAGAAACGCAGAGCCATCAATGGCATCGCCATCCAAATTCCCAGTTTGCTGCCTGCTCTTTGCAGGCAGAGATTTGTGTGAAAGGACGAGCTAAAACACTTTGGTGACTCCCTCATCCAGCTATGGGCAAGCTTTTACACCATCACAATTCCAAATTGCTGCAGAATGTGGCACTGCCATCCAAATTCCCACTTTGCTGCCGCTCTTTGCAGGCAGAGATTGTGTGAAAAGACGAGCTAAAACTCCTTGGCGACTCCCTCGTCCAGCTACAGGCAAGCTTTTACACCACTCCGGAATTGCTCCAGAATATGGGCTCTGCTCGCTAATCCCTGTTTGTTGTTTTTTTTTCCCCCTGCAGTGCCAGGATTTCCCTACCCTGCTGCCACCGCAGCCGCCGCGTACAGAGGTGCCCACCTACGAGGCCGGGGTCGCACGGTGTACAACACGTTCCGAGCAGCAGCTCCCCCTCCTCCCATCCCAGCCTACGGCGGGTAAGGAGCTCTGAAATTCCCTCACCTCTGGCTCAGCATGGATCCCGGGAGCCTGGGCACCGTTCCCAGCCCTGCTGCATGCGGGTCGTGCCTGCCCGGCACCGGCGCCTCGCACAGCGGCTTGAAAAATGACTGTAATTTGTACTGCCATGCTTGGTGGCCTTAAGCATTTCAGATGTCACATATTGTTATGTAAATGCTCCCACAAACGGAAGGCTCTGGAACGGGGAGATTGTTTCGGCTAAAGGTATATTTTTGATGATTGCAAACATCTGGTTATTAAGGAGGTTGGATCGAGTTATCTTCTTTTTTTCTTCAAATCGCCTGGTGGAAGTTGTCTCTGCACCTGAAGGCTTAGTGCTGGATTTTTTTTTAATGTATATTTTTTTATTGCAGTTTGCTTAGTTTTTCTAGTTGCCATCTTTGCCATGATAGAAATCTGGGGTGCTCCTCTCAGGACCATGGGTTTTGTGTACTTTTGCTTAAATAATGCCATAAGATTTTGCCATCAGTGTCCTGCATTTACTAAAAGCAAGTAGTAAACTAAGGAACAAAGAAGAGGAATTCATAGTATTAATTTTTAGTAACTCTATAATCTTCTTTATTTCAGAAGATTGTTTGGGTTTTATGTATATTTTTGGGGGAAAGGAAGAATAAACATTTTTTCCTGTGGTTCTGCTAAGGCTGACACAGAAAGTCTTTGTATGCTGCATGTAACACAAAAACCCTAATAACATTAGCAAAAGATTTTCAGCTGTCAAGAAATTAGGAAATCTGTAAAATCAGGAAACTTAGCAGATCCTAGGCCAGAGTAGTACTTTGTCATAAAAACTGGATTTGCCATTACCTCTTTGTAGAGCTGTTGGATCTTCCTGGGATGGGGTCAGGTAGGGTTGGGACAGGCAGTGAGAGAAGGTGATACCTGTCTGTCTGTCTCTCTCTCTCTCTCTCTCTCTCTCTCTCTCTTTCACTCTCTCCCTGCCCTCCCTGAAATCCTGTTCAGCAGCTCCTTGGCTCCCACTGGGGATGTCCCCTTGTGCAGGAGCTCCCTGTCCCCCTGCTCCATTCCAGTATGTGATGGGTGCCCTGCATCAGTTCCCACAGTTTCTCAGTAAACCTTGCTTCCATGTAAGCCAAAGGGAGCATATTTTTTCTAGACAAGTTTGCTAATCTCATCAGTCAGCCTTTGGCCTGAGTTTTCAGGGATTTATTTATACAGGCAGTTTGACCATGCTGTCACATTGGGCAGTTATTATCTCAAAGAAATGAGACATTCTAAAAACTAATGTAAAAAACATGCCCCAGAATCAGGTTATTTTACAAAAGTGTATTCTGTTGGTTTGTTTGAGTGTTCTGTGTAGTTTATTATGAAAACCAGTATTACCACTAGTGGAGGAAGACACTTTTCTGAAGTTTGCCTGAATTACCTTTGGGCAAGGATGGTGTCCCACTAAAGTTATCCTTCTGCTGCCATACTCTCAGTTAGTCAGTCCAGGCATTTGCACATGGCAAAGATGGAAACAAGTTCAGAATGCCTTGCATTCAGGTTTCATTTAGAATTCCTCAGCTACCAAATGGATACTGCACCTAAAGAAAGTGGACTCTCCATCTCTTCTTTGTTTAAAAACAAATTCTGAGATTTGAACCTAGAGTGCAGTATGTAGTGAGATAACAAGCTGGGCCACTCAGTTTCATGATGACATCACACTTGAGTTAAATACAAAGTCATAAAGGTATATACAAAAATAATTACCAGCTGTGTGTGATAGTTTTTGAATTGGACAGTACTTTTTGGTTTGTATTTGCAAAATGAGTAAGTACTTTCTGCCAAGAAAGCAACTTAAATTTGCCTTAATTTAAGAGGCCACATGTGGGTGCTCTACATGTATATGTGTGTGGTGGTATGCACATTATTATAATTAGTTCAGTGACTCAGCAGCATGAATTCCATTTCCAGGAGTAGCACATGTACATTCTCATGTAATTGTACTGCTTGTTGCCAGCACCTTTAGCAGTAAGTTAGATGTGTAAGCACAGAGAGCTCCTGTTGTAGGTCAGTGCAGAGGTTCTGCAGGCAGGTGCAGCAGGGCTCCAGCTGAGCTGGTTTCCAGGAGCCCAGCTCAGCACTCCCACTGCTCTGCAGGGTGGTTGGGCAGGCTGGCAGGAGCTCAATCCCTTCATGCTCGTGCCAAATGTGGCTTCAGAGGGAGCCCTGTGTTGTCACAGGTCCCATCATCTTGCTCTGATGGCTTCCAGGTGTCTGTCAGGAACCCTTGCTAATCTAGGGCTCACCTTGCCACCAAACATAATTTGACACTGCAAAAGGTTTCAATTACTAAGCCCTGTCTTAAATCATGTAGGTCTTCGTTCAGATATTCAAGTTTCTCCATCCACCTGTGCTTTCCAAAAAAGCCCTGCTTTGTGTAATTCATGGGTCAGTACAGAAATCATAAAAATCTCTGTTGCCCTGATCCACAGCTGGGGTAATAAAGCTTTATTTTCCCATAATTTCTTTGGCCTGGCATATTGGATCTCATGTGGGTCTCTTCACTGATACAGGAGTCTAACGTGGAATTGCTGAGTGATTCTTTGTTCTCTGCTCACCTATTCTATCCCATAACCCATCAAAAAAGCAATAAGGAATTCCCATCAGAACAAAAAAAAATCTTTAATCAATGAATATAAGTTATGGGAATGTGCTTGTTGGTCACAACATGAAAAGAAGTCAAGGAAAATTATTAAGATACTAACAAGATCATAAGGAATGAATCAGCTTAGAGAAGGAAGGAAATAACTTGGAATATTATTAATAAGAAAAATTGAGTAAGTTTTGAATTTTTCAATCAGTTTAGTAGCAATTTATTATTTTTCACTCAAGGAAGGTGCCCAGCCTTACAGCCAAGTAAACAGTTTTATGCCTAAGTATTTTCAGTCATTAAAAAAATACACATTTTCTATAATGACAGATATAATTTTAATAATAATTTACATTAACATCCATCAGTGTTTAATTAGAAAATATTTCAAGAAAGAACCTATGTGTAGTTGCAAAATATAAAGCTGAACATTGCAATTACCTCCTTTAATTTTCTTTTATTTCATTAACCTTAGATCTTGATCTAGCTCTAGGTCTTGTGGCAGGATAAGTTATGGTGGTTCCTACTGAAAGGTGTCTTCTGCTGTGCCTTCCACTTACTGGGGAGCAGCAGACAGGCTTTGCTGGGTCCCAGGGAGATTTCTGGGTATAACCATATTTAAGGCCATTATTTTCTTATAAATCAAAGGTTAGCACATGTGCTTTAAAATGTGCCATTTAAAAATGGAATTACTGTTCATGATTTACACGAACTACCCCAGTAATCAATGGATCCTTCACTTTTGAGTGAGACATTTCACAATTCCTTGAGATAGCATCTTGTTTATTAGCTCACAGAAGGTGCTTCACTTTTAGCATCTGTGGCATCATCTCTAATGTCTTGAAATATGAGAATGTGCAGCTTACTTATAACTGCATATAATTAATGTATGTATCATAAACCTCCCTGACACTGAAATGGGGAGTCAAGCTTGGTTTGGGTGAGAATACTGAACACTAAAATTTAGAGTTTGGAAATCTGCACGGCATGGGGAGCTTAACCTCAAACTGGTGCAGCAGGAGAGGGAAACAAGAGATCTTGAATTTGAAACAAGAGATCAAGAAAACCCAGAGTCATGGTATATCTGGTAGTAGAGCAGTAGTAGATAGCAGGAGTAGTGAAACTGATGAGGAGCCTTTCTGCTTCATCATCCTTTGCTTTAAATTCTCACAAGTTTAGTGTGTGATGACTTTGTCTTCACATTCCCTCCCTGCTCCTTTCAGCTCTGATGAAGCTAACAGAGAATTAGCTTTCAGTCTGTATCTCCTCCTCTGCTGTGTTTCCTGGGAAAGCAGGGGAGAGCAATATGCTGTTTTCTCTTTGAAAAGAGCAGTTAAAAAAAAATCAAAAAAACAAACCCAACCCTAAATAGAATTGCGAATTTGTGGGGAGTGTGGAGGAGAAATAACAGAGGCTATTCAGAAACTGTTCCTCTTGTTAAAATAAACCTTCTCAAGTGCTACTTGCTCATTGATTCAAAATGAAAATACAGCTTCATTTTTTTTATTCTGAATTCCAAATTTAAGAACATTAGTATGAGCTACTACATCTACTCAGGTTGTTACAGCTTTTTCCCACTCTATTTCCTTGGGCTCATGTAAACTTCCTTTACTTTGGACTCTATATATGTGCAATTGTTGGAACAAAAAATGGCTTTTGCCAGCATATATTGATTCATGTCTGCAGCTTTGTTCTCTGCAGCAATGCCCTCAGTCAATATCACAGAGCAGAAAATGTAACTTGTCCATGGCAGAAACTGTTGAAACTGGAAAGGCAAGAAACTGGAATTAGAGAACATTCTAAAAAGCTGAAACTGCCTCTTACAAGAGTTTCAGTTCAATGTTTAGAGCACTTAAAGCTATGTTATTAGAGTGTGGAAAAGTCTTGCTTTAGTTCTGCCTTTGGTTTAAGTAAGGCTGGTTTATTAAACCAAAGGTCTTTGGTTTAAACAAGGCTGTATCTGCATCTCTTCTCTCATTTGTCTCAGGAAGGCCCCAGATAAAGGGCTCACGTTAAGGGTGATTTCCAGACCAGGAGCTGCACAGTGTAGGGGACAGTGAGGGTGACCCTCCCAGCAACCAGAAAACAGAGAATTGTTGTTCCCCAGCTGCTATCTTGCAGCTGTGCTGGAGAGGCAATGGTGAGCTGTGGGCGTTGCTGTGCCCAGGAAGGAAATCAGGGATGTGCTGCCCGTTTGTTCCCCGGAATCCACCCCCAGGCAGGGTGTGCTGCCCTGGGCAGGACGGGTGGGCTGAGGACCATGGATCCTCAGCTGCTGGGAGGTTTCTCAGCCAAGCTTTGTGCAATCAAGGGCTGTCTTTTCATGTCATTGATAGATTATTCAACTCAATCCTTTTGAAAGATGAGGACAGAAAAATGATAATGAAGACAGATGTAGTTCTCCCAGGGTATTGTAAAGGTGGAATCTAAACTAGTAAAGAGTTTGTGTTACTATAGTTACAAAAAATGATTATGAGACATGGAGAGCTCCTTAAATAAAGGAGCTAAACCCATGCCAGTCAGATGTATAATATCTGATGAGGAAAGAGTTCCCTATTTAAATAAAAATAATTTCAGAAAATGATTGCCACATATGTTGATATTTAAATGCACATTTTCCTATTAAATCAACATTTCTCACTTCTCTGAGTTTTCCTTACCACAATAAAATAACAGAATACGAAAAAATCCCCCAAAATCCCCCAAATTTGTTCTTTTTAACTCCTTCAGGAAGCACATTAGCACCATTCCTTGGGTGAATTAACTTAGATTTCAGTCATGTGGCTATTTAAAAATCCTGTATTGTTTTACAAGGAGCAATAGACTTACCTCCTTACCAGGATAAGTTTTTTCAATATAAAGTGTAAAAGGAGCTGTTGTAAGATGGGTCCCTGTGTGATGCCTTCAGTTTCTTCCCATGCTCAAGATGTCCCCTTTGTTTTCTGCCTAGAGCCTCAGAGAGAAAGCCGAGCAAATTAAACCAAATTAACAACAACAACAACAAAAAAAACCAAAACAAAACAAGAAACCAAAAAAAACCCCAAAAACCCTCTTGGAAATTTATATACTAAAGAAAAGAAAAGCAAAACTTAGTTTTTGGTGTTTTACACTTTGTACTTCTGATGAAGGGTGCTGTTAGAAAATACATTTGACTCTACTAGTAAGATTTAATCAGGACAAGGGCTCTGAATAGAGGAAATATTCTCTGAAAAATCTATGGAAATGTGAATAATTACTTTTCCTCAAACTTCAGGAGAAGCAGGAGGGTTTTTATTAAATATCACTGTCATAATGCAAGATCATAGAGAGGAAATAAGATAAAATCAGCTGATTTTTTTTTTTTTTTAGTGAATGTCCTGCTTGGGACTGTTATACTCATTTGCCTGATTCTGTCACTTCATCTTAATATTGGCCATGTCTAATGATGGAGTTATGCATATATGTCTCATTTTAGTGATGGGTACATTTTTCAGCATAGTATTTATGAAGAGGTTTCATTTAGAAACCAAACTAAGTTTCTGTCTGTACATGACTGGAAGGAAGACTGGGGTGGATGAATGAACCTGTCCAAGATTACAACCAGCTGCACTTAGGAATGAAAAATTTATCAGCCCCTTTTCATCTTTGCTGTGTATCCACAGATCACCAAGAGGAGGAAGAAAAGAGTTTCCCTCTCTGACAGATGCTTTCTCAGAAGCATTATTTTCTGAATAGCAATGTTTAATAGCAATGGAGAGTGGGATGTTTGAATGTGCAGTGATGGGCTGGCCTCAGCTGGCTGCCAGACCCTCCCCTGGCTGTGCTCTCCTTCCCCCTCTCAACAGGACAGGGGACAAAGGATGTAAGGGGATAGAATACGAGAAAATAAAGACAGTGTAGAAAGTATTGTCACCCCTAAGGAGCTGCAGCTGGGCCAATTATCAAAGATCAGGAGCAGGCCTGACTTGAACAGGCCCCAGCTGTAAGCAATGAGAAGAAGATGCTATAAAAGAGTGGGGTGGGTGGGTGAGAAGGGAACTGGAGTCAGTAGCTGCTTTGGGAAGAGGAAAGAGTCAGTGCTCTGAGGAGCTGCCCACGAGAAACACCAAGAAGGTTTGGAACTTTTGTGATAAGGAGATAACAGCATGGAACCCCTGCAATAGGCTGACAACAAAAGGAGGATGGAAAAGCTCTCGGGTTGAGATAGAGACAGGGACATTTTGTGCCAATTGCTATCACAGGCAAAACAGACTTGACTTGAAAAATGAATTTATTTGCTATTGAAGTGCAGTTAGATGGTTATAAACAGAGGCAGGACCTAAACCACCTTCCCCCAACTCGTCCCCCATCTCCAGCAGGAGTGGCACAGGGATGTGAGCACCCGAGGGCTGGGGCTGTGGGGTCACAGTGAACTCAGTAAACTCAAAATTCTTTGTGTGTCATCTCATCCAAGTCCCTCATGCTGTCCATGATTGTGTGCTCCTACCTCACAGTCCTGTGGAATGCTTTATTCCTTATGTGCAAACAGGTAAAGAAAAACATGGAGTGTTTTAAAATGATCAGAGTATGCAAACCAAATTGAAGGTGTGCTGCAGTGTAAGCAACAAACTCTCTGAAAGCTGCCAGTGTAGACCAGGTTTCGCATATTTTGCTCTGCAGACACAATAAATAGAAAAATATATGAGTAAAGGTTTGATTCTACTGAAACAAATGGCAGACGCTCTGATTTAAGTGGAGCTGAGTTTTCACCTGTTATTATTCCATAGCAAACTTTAATCATCAGTGTGGTTTTATCCATGTTGTTGTGTGCATGTATGCATATTTATGATTTTCTCAAGAGATTCAGACTTAGACCCATACCAGCCCAGTCCTGTGGGGTTTGGTCATTGACCTCAATAGGTCAGTTATATTTCTGACATCAAAATTCTTGTTGGAATTGCAAAATGGCTTAGGCTAGCAACCTGGTAATAACTATTATTCCTAGATAATAGTACTCCTAAATTGAAAATATTGTTGCAAAAAGTCCCTATTGTTTTATTAGCTCACATATTTAGCCCTTGAAACAGCTTGGGTTGATTCTGATAGGGGAAATACACATTTCAGGTTGCAGAATTGCCAAATGGATGTAAAATTGCAGGAATGACCTAATGGCTGTAATTGTTAGGCCACTGTTGTGCAGTTGGAGTTTTATTTCGTGTAATCATTTAAGCTCATACTGTGTCCTTTATCCTGGAGGGTTTAGAATCTTCCACTGTTTACTCTGATGATTGATCTTAGCTGAAATGAGTCCATCTCTGGGTGTGCTGGTAACAGCAATATTACCACATTATTTTGAGAGAAGAAGTAGCCATGTATCCAACCAACCAAAACAGGGGAGCTCAGAACCACTGGCATGCTTGCCAAAGCTGTAAAATGCTCAAGTAGGCAAAGTTTTGGGTTTTTTTTTCCCAAAAGCATAGCACCCTGAAATTTTCAATAGACCAGCTGTCATTATTGGCACGGTGCATTGAGCCAACCATGCAGTACCTGTGGGTTCTCTCACCTCTGTGTAGACTGGATATTGAGATTTGACCCAGTGGGTAGAACACCACCAGTGCAATTATTTCACTAACTCCTCTCACCGTTTCAACTGAGGCTGTGGGTTTTTTTGCCATCTAAGTAATGAGAAGCAACCCTTTATTTCAGAGGGTCAGCATACCTGCAGGATGAGAAAACAGTGCTTCAAGAGTAAGGCTTTTGCAAAAGTAGTGAAACTGGGCATGAGATTGGCTCACTGAAAATTTTTATAGGAAAGAAAAAATGCTGTCAATATGTGGCTTTTTCTAACTAAAAACAGGGTACGAAAAAAGCCCCCAAACTTTATCAAAAGTCTTTTCCAATCCTGCCATGCTTCGCCTTCCTTTGACTAAGCATTTGGCATACTTGATAAGATGATGTATTTGGTACAGGTTCACTTCTGATAATTGCTACCAACCTCCTTAACCAATGTGAAGAGTGCCTTCCTTCCCCCTCCCCTCTGTTCTTGTGAGAGACTAACCTCAGCTGTGCAGGGGTTGGTGGCATTTGCATGTGGAAATGCACTAATATGGATGTTTTTCTTTGTGTGTGCATCCTTGCAGTGTTGTATACCAGGATGGATTTTATGGTGCAGACATTTATGTAAGTATTCATTGATGTGCATGCTGTCCTTGTACATTACCAGAGTCATTCTTTTTACAAGTTTGCTGCCTAGCTTGACTCTGTTTTGTCTATTTACCATCCCTTGCCTGTCAGAAAGAATTGAGAAGAATATCTCTCACATTGGAAGACCTTTCTGTTCATTACATCTATCATTGTTCAGTGGAGCTGAATTAACTCTTCAATCAAATGCTGAATGAATGCAAAAAGATGTGAAAAATGTGTGTGTGTGTGGAGGGGCGTCTCCCTTCGTAATTGAAGTTCAAAGAAAAAAGAAAGCAAAGCACAAACATTCTTTTGCAAATCCCCAAAAGCTCTTTTTAAAAAATCAAGGCAAGCTGAGTATTATCAATACTTGAAGTATGAAAGTACTTCATGGAGAGATACAGGTTTCCCAAACCCAGCCAGCAGTGGGGATGTGTAGGTGCCATGGTGATAATGGAGATTAATGGTATATAAGTTTAAGATATGGCAATATATTGTCTGTAATCTGAGTAGACTGCCAAAAATTGCACTTCTAGAATCCACTCATTTCAGTTTAAAGGAGATGGGTAGAGACTGCTCACAATATGGGTGGATCATTTGTTAGGAAAGATTCATAGTCCTGGATCCATCATTATCTATGCGCCTAATTGTTCACCTATTTCATCTTAAATGATATGTTTATTTTTAGTTTTGCTATTTTTTTCGAGTTTTTTACATTTATACATTGTTTCTTCTTGCCAACTTTTTATCTTGAATGTGTGTGAGGTCTCCATATGTCTGAGTATGCAAGAGGTTTCAGGGGGTTGAGGCCAAATTTTACTCTTCCAAAATTCTTATACCTGATATGTAGGTGTAAAATATTTCGCTGATAGTAAGCAATATTTACTTTTGTTATTCTTTTAATAAGGTGGTCTGGTTCTAAGTTACAGGTATCATCTTTGTTTCACCAGACAACTTTCTGGAACCTACTTGTACTTTTTCAGTTGAGATAAAATGAGACTGATGAGTTGCAATTTGTATCGATATTAAAAATTAAATAGGCAGTGCTAGGAAACATCCCTTGTGTTCATTATCAGCAATCTCCTAGAACTATTCCCAAGGGAACAGATTTTTGTCAGTAAGTTTTATATAAAGATGGAAAACAATTTGAATTTATGGATGAAGTAGGTTTTGTTTTTCTGACGGAGGTGGAAAGGCTGATCCTTATCTGAAAATTCATTTGTGCAGCCTAAAAACATATTTAAAATAAATCAGCGAGGGTTCAAGTCCTCTCCTTATGTGCTTATGTAGTCAGTGATGTTACCAGTAAGATATCGTTTACAACACAAGAATCACCCCCTGCTGAAGGTTTGCTCACGCCAAGTGAGTGGCTCTGATCTCACCCAAACATGCTGCTGCCCAATTTCTGAGCTGTATTGGACACACATTGAAGTGTGGAATTTCTTCAAGTGTGGTTTCCAATTTTCACGTTCTGTCAAACCATCAAGAGTTTGACATCAATTTTGCTCAGTTTACCAACCCAGAAATCTGCAGGGCCACAAGACATCCTTCTCAGGAGGGCTTGGGATGGGAGGATAGGTGGGAACTAAATGTTCCTGGAGCAGTTTGTAGGTTTGGAACCCACTGCTGCTGAAAGCCAGGAATTCCTCATTGGTGATTGACAATATTATTTTTAAGTGGCCTCACACCCTCTCACAGACCTCAATGTTTTGTTTCCAAATGGAGGGCGGTTTCAATGAGAAAGATACTGAATAAATTACTAATTTCGTATAGACACAGTTTTGTTGCCTGCAATAGTTGTGTGCATTAGGAAAAGGAATAACTACACTGGTTTTCACTGAGCTGCAGCCTTGCATTTCTGATTGCATATCCTAGCTCTGTTAATGCAACAGAATGTTTCTCTTTATAGCAGATGACAGAATTAAAACATTCTTCTGGAAATTTAGTTTCTTTTTAATATACAAATCTTTTTTATTTTATAAATATTTTTTCTTCACTTTTGTGCCTTCTTGCATAAAAAGCATGTGAGGGGAGGGAGAGAGAGTTAGAAATAATTGGCATAAATCAAATGAAACCTTAAAATTCACAGTGTATTAGTTCTTAGTGCAGCAGTTTGCAGCAGACCAAGTTATTTATTAAATCCCAATTGTTTATGACATAGCTCCACTCAGCTTTTCATTTTAAGTGCAAAGCTGAAGCTTTGTGAAATGACAAATGCTCTGTGAAAAAAAGGAGAAAAAAACATTTAAACAATGTAGGGTTTAATGGTAGATTGGAGGGAAAGGAGCCTTAGAAATACCACAGAAAGCAAAACAAGAGGCACACAATAGTGAAAAGCCAGATCAAAAATATGCATTAATGGGTACATCAGAGTGGGTTTCATCCTGCTCTGATCACACTGAGAAGCAATTGATGGACTCTGCTATTGTGTGCAGAACTTGGGATCCACAGAGCCTCTGGTGAGAGAAACCACAGGTTTAGGGGAAGGGAGGGGAGACACTAAAAGATACTGGATGGGTAAAAAACTGCAGGGTGAACCAAGAACAGCAAATATCCAGAGCTGCTCCAGTGGAACAGAAGAGATTAGGAATATAAAAATAGGCAGGAAGTACAGTCTAAAGTGAAAAATCAACAGCTATGATTCTAGATGTAATATAATATATTCTATATTTAATATGATTCTATATGGAATGTAATAATCCTTCTGAAATAGCTGAGCTATTGAATTCCCTTTTAAATGTGCCTTTCAGTAGGAAAAATAAAGGAGATTATTAGGAAGTAAGGAAGACCTTTTAAAATTAAGTATTGATTTGCTAAGAGAAAAAGTCATTAAAAGAGAATTAAAGTTGCCTGCCAGCAAATATAGGAGTTCTTAGATGAAGATTGACACCTGTGAAAATAAGAAAATACACTCCACAAAATGAAGCAAAAAATAGTAACAGTCTCAGAAATAGGCAGTTAGAATAATAGCTCTGCTTTATCTTAAATCTGTTCCTTTTTTTTTTATTACCATTGTCATAAAGAATGTTTTCAGAATATGTCAGTCATCAATCCACACCTAAACTGTGGGAAGGCTCAGAAAATGAGGACCTTCCCCACCCTGTCAGCACCAGCTCCAGCAGCCCCCAGTAATGGTTTAACCATGGCCATTACAGCCTTACTGCTCACAGCAAGGTTTTCTAAATCCAGGATTCTGCACCTGTGATACTGCAGCTGGAGAGAATCCATGGTGAAATATACATGTATAGGTTTTAATTTTTAATTTTTTTTTTAATTTTCTTTTGAGCTGCTGGACAAGAATAAGGCAGATTTTTATAGTCAGGGGTATGGAATGAGACTATTTCCTAATAGCTATTGCCATCACCTTAGCTCAAAGCCAGAATGCAGTTGGGGATGGAAGGTTTATTTATTTCCTAAGGAAAAAGCAGAGGTAATTATTTAACCAGCCTTCCCCTGAGCCCAGGTGGAGTCCCTGGAAGCCATCTGGTCTTGGGGTGAAAAACAAGGATTTGCAGATAGCACTGAAGGTTTTCTTTCAAGAGCCAAGGATTTTTTGTGTTTGCCAGTGGAAGGGTGTGCCATTCCATGCCCTGAGACTCACAGAAGCAGAGCAAGAAGAGGAGAAGTAACTTTGCCAAGGGCAAAAGGGTCCCCAGGGAGCAGTGGGTTGTCCTTTGCACTCCTCTGTGTGCTGGAACACCCCATGATGCCTTTTTAAAAGTTTGGCTAGGTAGGGATGAAATGTCTTTTGATCTCATCTTTATTTGTGAGGTTAAAAGTACATTCACCAAGGTACCAGAGCAATGCTGGTGATTTATTTGGCTGGGATTAGTGCAGGTGGTGCCTGGATATTTTGCCAAGAGTTTTTCTGAGGCAGCAGCTACCTCTGGGAACACAAATATATAGAAATACCCCAAACCTTGCACGCAGGTCAGGTCCACAGTTTGAGCCAGCACAAATTGGAGGTGGATTATTTATTTTTAATTCTCCCAGTCGAAGTTGTACTCAGTGGGCAGAACAGACACTGTTTAAATCTCAATTGCATGTGAGTGGAGGAAAATGAACTGACACTTTCTATATTCTGCAGCTCTGAGTTTAATTCACATAATTTTTAATACCATTCTTCTATTTGTAGTTAATAAGGCAGGTCTAAGTCTCAATATTAGAGAAGGTTGGGAACCTTGATTAATTTATGCTCACAAAATACTGAGAGAGATCCATGAGTGAAAGGAAGTATAGGAAGTATAAATTGAGGAAAATTAACTCTCAACATTCATATGAAATATTAAATATGTAGATAATAGGAAAAAAATACTCATCATTTAGAGTCACTCTGTGGTTCATTATATCTGAGATCATGAGACAAGAGTGATTTGGCTATTTTTTGAAGAGGTGCACACATGTATATGTGGTTTTGTAATTTCTAGATTCTGTCTGGGTAAGCTTTTGTGCAAATTAGCCTTACTGCAGATATACACACTTTATTTAAATATTCCATTGTAATCAGTTTTCTGTTAATTTCCATTTTATCATGTCTTACTCAAAACATGTGTGATTTCCTTCTAAAACTGATTAAGTTTTCCCTATAAAAATCACCAGCTGATCTCTGACAGATCCCACTGCCCTTCCTCTGTTTGCTTGAGCTGGAGATGTACAAAACATTGAGAGGGAAATTCTCATCAACTGCTCTGGGGAATTTGCCTAAATTCCTTCCTTACATCCTTCTTTCCATCCTTCCTTCCTCGTTGAAATCATTCCATTTCTGTTCCTTTTTAGAGCAGTGTTGCAGAGCCTGTGTGTGCCAATAAGTTACCACAGCTATGGGATAACTTTCCACTGATGACAAAACCCCACCATGCTGGATGTAGGCTCATGTCAAATCATACTGATACTCAAATAAATGTGTTAGAAAATGGCAAAAGTAGTCCACCAGCTGCATTTTATTTTCCAGATTCAGTCACAAAGTCATGGATAGTGATAGTATTGTTAATTTTTAAAACTACTTAAGCTGCTGTAACACTGTTTTATCATTGTTCTGCAAGTAGCAAATATGGGGGCACAGATAAGGCAGTAAACATTTTTTTCATTATGGTATCTGAATTTATTATTTTCAAAATAATAATCCAAAGTCAGGTAGTTTCTGCCTGGATATAAATATAAGAGAAAAAAAAGAATTCCTAAAACATTTCTAATACTTAGGAACTGTAAATTGTTAATTTTAAAAATGTAATATTACATAATTTCGTTCTGAGTATTTTATTTTGCAATGTAGTCTAAGCCATGAGGATAATTGTTATAATGTTACTCAAGAGATGTAGTGAAGATTACTGGTGTATTCTCCCCCTAAAGTATCAGCCAAGTTCAAAATTAGAGAATAATTGTGAAATAGATCTTGTTACAGAAGTTGAGTTCAGGGGTTTGAACCGGAATCCCACCCCAATTTCCAGTGTAAAGTGTGCCTCCAAGTGTTTTCTTCCTTCAGTAATCAAAAATCACCTGAAGTAATTGAAGTAAAACAATGAGAAAACTTGGTACAACACCAAAACTGCAGAACACAAGCCCCAAAAAATAATTTGCTTAAGCATATTTTAATGTGTAATTTATGAGAGTTTATTTTAAAATTATGAATTCATGACATGGGATAGTAGGGAATTAGGTTTTCCCTGATACCCAAATGCATCCTGCTTTTTTTAGTTCTCCAGAGAATGCAGGCAAATTCAATGCCTTCAATCTCTTTTTATTTGTATTGCTTCATACTCATTCTTGCCAGGGCTCTCATAAATGCCAGACTGATTGCTGAATCCAAAACATCTTAATAAAGTTCACAGTCGAGCTTCATTGTTCAGCAGAAATTCTTTGAAAGCAAATCGAAATGTAAGCATAAAAGGAATGTAGCTCTTGTGTTTAGGGAGCAAGAAAGGGTCTCTGATCACACTCTGACCAATTTTGGGTGATAGTTAAAGGAAGGAAAGGAAACCAGTCCTCACAGAGCCCACCAGATTTCAGAGCAGCTGCTGTAGGAGCAGCCTGTCTCGTTTTTCTCCCATTCAGAGCTGGTCATGGTGGCCTGTTCTCAGTTCCATGCTGTGGTGGGAGCTGGTGTGTGTGGAGCTGGATTCTCAATATTGCTCATGGTTCTCAGTTCCATGCTGTGGTGGGAGCTGGTGTGTGTGGAGCTGGGTTCTCAATATTGCTCATGGTTCTCAGTTCCATGCTGTGGTAGGGGCTGGTGTGTGTGGAGCTGGATTCTCAATATTGCTCATGGTTCTCAGTTCCATGCTGTGGTGGGGAGCTGGTGTGTGTGGAGCTGGATTCTCAATAATGCTCATGGTTCTCAATTCCATGCTGTGGTGGGAGCTGGTGTGTGTGGAGCTGGATTCTCAATGTTGCTCATGGTTCTCAATTCCATGCTGTGGTGGGAGCTGGTGTGTGTGGAGCTGGATTCTCAATAATGCTCATGGTTCTCAATTCCATGCTGTGGTGGGAGCTGGTGTGTGTGGAGCTGGATTCACTTGGAGTGGCTCTCACTTTTGAATCAGGGGTTTTAGGAGAGGACAGCAGGACAAAGAAAGAGTTGGACACCCTGGTGAACAGATCCATGTCAGACTTCAGATCTGCCAAACAATGCTAGACTGGATCAGGAAAACAAGCTCAGCATCTTCCTCATATCAGCACTCAGGGAATAAAAGGGGAAAAAAAAGGGGAGGGGAAAGGTGTCATGTTTCACAGAATCACCAGGCTGGAAGAGACCTTCAAGACTGAGTCCAGTGCAGCCCCAACACCCCAACTAAACCCTGGCACCCAGTGCCACTTGCAGGCTTTTTATAAACACATCCAGGGATGGGGACTCCACCACCTCCCTGGGTAGGCCATCTCAATATTTAGCCCTCAAAAACCTGGAGGGGAGAACAGGTAAATTGTAACATCTCTCACCTGTCTCACTTTGACAGAGGCCAGCCCAAGTGTGCAGTTTGAATTTCTCTCCTCTCAGGCTCAGTTTGTAGCTGGTGACATTATCTGATATCCAAAGGCCCGTGTGTACATAGCTGCAGCAGTGTGTGCCTGTTGTACATTTTGGACAGTGATAGCCTTCTGCTGTGTTATAAAAATGAAATTATCTGAACTGGGGAGGTGTTTTTGTCTCACTGCCTCTGTGTGTGCCCAGAGGAGCACAGGAGAGCACGAGGGGGTTTAGGCTCATTCCTGCCTGATCCCAGGGCTTGTGTATCACAATTGCTGCTGGCAGGGAGCTGGACAGGAGCAGGGAGGGACATGTCAGCACTTAAAAAGAAAAGAAATCAGAAAGAATAATCATCAAATAAGCTGACAATTCAAAGCCTGGAGTTTCTAATGAGCTGTCAGTGTATGTAAAACTTGGGTTTATTCTTAGGGTGATGTGACATTGTCAGCTGAACGATTGATTTCCAAACCCAACCTGCTTCAAACGTTCAAACCCACTAAAGGTTTACATGTGGTAGGGATGAAAGCCATTCTGCCAAGCTGAGTGGTAGAAGGGGAAGTAGCTTGTAAAAGCAGTTCAGATTGCTTTGCTGAAAAGAGCGAATTTTTATTTGCAAAATCAAACTAGAAAACCCACAAAAGTTATTGCAGTAAAAGTGTTCTACTGTTACAGTAAAGGCTGGCACATCGTGGCCTATTCTTCCTGCCTCAGCACAATATCTGGAGTGAATGCAGCCTTCCAAAAAAAAAAAAAAATAGGAAAGAACCAATCCATTAAAGCAAACACTTCAGCAAAAGAGTGAATTTTATTCAAAGCTGAGTGAGCTGATACTGTCTTATTCAGCTCTGTGTTACGGAGGGGTTGGGTGGGGAAGGCACCACAGCAGCCCCTGTCCCAGAGGGTGCTGGGGGGAGAATTCTAATTGGGACGTAAATCGTGTTTGTGTTATCAGCAGGGCTGGGCTGGGGCTGTTAATTGGCATGCTGAGATCATTTGGAAATGGTTGATATAACACTGTGGTCCATTGAACAGGAAGCTCTGCTGTTTTCACAGTTTGATAATCAATGCATCACTGCACTCAATTCCTTTCCAATGTGTGTTTGTTTGTCCTGTTTGCTTAATTGAACAGCTGGAATTACTGTTACATACAACTGAATGTTAATTCATGGAAGAGAATTTTGCTTCTTCATTATAATTTTATGTTTAAATTGGAAACCTATGTAACATTAAGTGTTAATTGAGTGCACAAATTCATAGGTTTAATCAACCAGGCATGATAAATCATATTTTGTACAAAAAAAGAATTGATTGTTGGCTGAGTTTGTCTTTTAAGTTTAGCACTGCTTTTTGAATATACATACACTTTGTTCATACGAACAATTGCTGCTTAAAAACTTGGAGAAGAATCCAGTAATGTCTTATTAAAAAAAGCTTACACTGATCAATAGAGTTCATTGCTTTCTCCTGATCTCTGGGACAAACCTTAAAAAAATTTGTGGTGCTCCATTTTGCTTCACGATTCACCGAAATATTTTCCTTACCATTTCACTGCAGTATTTCCTATGCATTTAAGTGAACTGCAGCATGACTGTACTCTTTCCATCATTGTCAAATGTTGCAAAATGTGCTGGAAGGTGCCATGGCAATGCAGTTAGAGCGTGAGTTTGTGTTTCAGGGTGGTTATGCTGCCTACCGGTATGCCCAGCCTGCCACTGCCACTGCAGCTGCCTACAGTGACAGGTAAGAGCTCCTTTCCTGCTCACAAATACTGGACCAGTGGAAGTTGAAGTTGATTCTATAAATTTGCCTTGTTGAAGTCTCACAACTGTCTTGTTGCTCTGCAGATAATTGTGATCTCTAAAGCAGGCTGTTTTATTATAATCCATGAATAGCCATAAATTGAGAGACTTTAGGCCTTAATTGAGAATCAGGCATGAGATGTGCACATTCCCAAGCTGTAGATCATCCAGTTAACGTCTGTGACCCTTGTACAATGCAGATAAATAAATGTACAGATTCATGATGGTCTGCTACTAAGGATCATTATTTGTCTTAGGAGTATTATTTCAGTTGATTTAGAACCTTGAACCTATTGAGTGCCCTCCATTCTCATTGACATTGTTTTTGTCAGTGGAAATTGAGAATGAACTGTGTCTAAGCTTGAACTATCCAATGCAAAATAGCAATTATTTTCCATTTGCTTTTTTCCCAGGCATTTGATTTTTTTCAATACTTGCAAAAAAATTCTTTTGCTTTGTATTTTTATTCTCAAAATGTAAACCACATTTGGTGGAAACAATATCAGGAATGAAACATCATTAAAATCTGCACATTCAAAGACTTAATTTTTATCAACTAAGAGTGATGTCACATATATTAGTGTGTGTTCTTGAAAGATGGATGCTGGAATCCCTTAGAAGTCAATGTCTCAGTTGCTGTTGACTTCAGTAGGAACAGAATTTTATCAAATTGCATAAAATTAAGTCTTTGCAGTGTGTGGACATGATTTTGCAATGAGAAGGAGGATTATCCCACATTTTCCTCATAAACTGCACCCTCAAAATCTGTTCTATCTTTAATGTTTTTCAAGTCCTAGAGGAGTGTTCCCTTGTAAAGGGAAGGTGTATTTGGTGGCAGAGACACACAAATAATTTACTTCATGATGGCAGTGAGAAGTAAGGTCACACTTCTCAATTCCTGATACAAGAAAATTTTCCCTTGGAATCATGGAAATAATTTCTTAAGCCTTAAATACATATTGAAAAAAATTCTTTAAATGCTAAATTAGACAGTGTTACAAATGCTTCTGTTTCTTAAAGAAATCAAGAGATTAAGAAATTCTAGTGCACAATTTCTTAGATTGAAGCGCTGTTCATGGATTCTGTATTTTTAGAACCAAGTCCCATGGTATGAATGTTACAATGCTATGCATGCATATTTGCCTTTCAAGTGCTTATTCTGGGTAATGAAGATATATTTTTTTAAAGTTATGTGAATAAAGTAATTTGCATGTATGGCTGAGGCATGCTGTGTCAGACAGGTAAGCAAGCTACTTTTTATTGATTTTGGGTCAGTGATATCAACTAGATCTGTGCTGTGTGCACTTTGTTGGCAATGTTCTATTTCTACTTAGGGGAACCTGCACAGGTGAAGTGCTCCTCAGTAGTTTCATTTCATTTCCACAAAGGTTTGTTAGCATGTCACAGCTCTAGGGTTTTTATGTGAGCTTTTCTGTAATGCAAAACAACTCCTGCTTCTAAAAGCCTACTAAACACAAAGGACAAAATTCCAAATAACCTCCTGTGGTGAGCCAGGTTTTGCCAGCTATCTCTCAGGTGTCCCTGGATCATTTTATAGGCTGTTTATTTCTATTAATTAAACCTATGCATTACACAGAGAAACTGAACAATATCAAGCTGAATTTTCAATGCTTTAATTATGAATTGATGTTACCTTCTCATAAACCAGATCAAAGGCTGTAAGATAAAACATCAGCTGGTCACATGTTCTGCTATGGGCAGAGAGTCAACATCACAGAGAGTTATGCTGCCAAAAAGGTAAAGGATTTGTTTAGGAAGATAGTGTTCTTAAATGCTGTAAAGAAAGCTGGAGATGGCTTCAGTAGTAACGCAGTTGTTACAGTCCTTAATTAATTTTTTCAAAAAAAAATTGTCTAATTTTCAGATACACTTTGTGTATAATTAGAATTGCAATAACCTGTCTTTGCTTGCATAACTTTAGATATCTTAAATGAATTTTATATCTTTTGGATTTTTTTAAATTTACTTTTCTTTTTAAATGCGGTTAACCCTCATCTTCAATCTGCTTCCCCCAAATGAATATGGTTTCTTGTCTTAATTACAAATCTCATGACTGAATTTCTTTATGAAAGAATCCCAAAACTAGCATTGAGAACAAAACAAATAACAATCTGCTCAAATATTTCTTTACACGTGGGAAACTATGTGCAAACATGGATACCTCTGATTATTCACAACTACAGTTTGTTTAATTTTATTACCTTTTTGTTCATTTTAAACTTAATTTAATTTAGCTACTTTTGTGAAATTATTAATGTTGAAGGTGCTGAAGTATACTTCAGTACCACTGCTTGTATCTGCTCTTCTCAATGTAATTATCATCTGCTCTCCTCTCACAACACTGAAGATTCCACATCTCCTTACACACTTATTTAGTGTTCATATGAGCCCCTATTTAATTTAATTACACATGAACTGCACTTACTGCTTGTATAAAAAATGATGCCCAAAGAAATTGAGTACCACTAAAGCAGTGACATATAATGGAAATACTACTTCATAGTAATTTTAAAAATAAGGAAAGCTTTGCTTTTTTTGGTCACCACTCATATCCATTATAAATTGCAATGTTCCATATTTGAAAAGGCTTCTTAATTCAGGAGATGGAAAGAGGAAATCTTTAGATTGGAGACATGTTTTGGTAAATTAAAAATAAAGGTTAACAGAAAGATTTGGGACTGCAGAATCAATAGACCAAGTCAATTGATAATGATCAGTGTGAGAGGGCTCTGTTTGAAGAAATGCAATGGTATCCTTGTTTGTCACAGCTGGAAATGTTGCTGGAAATAGGCAAGGAACAGATATACAGGGGAGATTCAGGTGGCAAGGAAATACCATTAAACCAATCCGTGAAAACCCCTAAGTATTTATCGAGACAGATCATGTACTCCTAAACCCAATTTCACAACAGGGGTAGGTCTGGCAGATCTCTCCAGTCATTTTTTAGGATCACAAAACAAAAACCACCAAGAAACAGGTACACTTTGTTTTATTTATGAAGCAATACAATCACTGGATACGAATTCTGAATTCAATTTTTATATTGTGTGATCTATCATATATTAAATTGCATGTACAGATATGAAGGTTTTTGCAGAAGTGGATCCAAAAAATTATGTTTAACTTGCCAAGATTTAAAATATTTCTGATAAGTTTTCCAATTAGTGTAAGTCCTAAAAGGGGACCTATTGGTCTAAATATATTCTTTATCAGTCTGGAACTTGCCTGGCAAACTCTCTAAACTGAGCATATTTGGAAAAAAATAATTGTAAGGATGTGCAAAAGACACTAAATCAGATGTCAATAAAACGTTTGTACAGCTCTTATTCATCTTTCATGGAATATTTAAAAGAAAAACAAAATAGTTGTTAGATTTCTGTCCAAGTCTGAACTAAGAGAAACTAGCAAGGCCGTCCAGTTTTGTGTTCCTGAGGTAGAAGGAGTCGGAGCATGGCAGTGGGGCGTATTGTCATTTTGTCATTGCATGTTCACTTGGTGTTGCTGGTATGTCTGTAATGCTGTACTGGATTTGACAGATCCATCACATAGCTCAGTGAATGGCTTGCTTGAATTAAGCCTATGGGCAGATTTATTCACATTGATTGGCTATTGGTTTTGTGTTTTATGATTTGGTTCTTGCACCTTCGATGGGAGTAAGGGAAATGTTCCTTTTTTGGCGCGTACGAACGTTGGCAGCGGTGTTTGTGCAAAACGTGTCTGGGAGTGCAGGGAGCAGAGGCCTGGCAGGAGGGAGGCAGCCCTGGCTGAGAGGCAGAGCCCCGGGCTGTGCTGTCCCCGTGCAGGGCCAGGTGTGTTTATACATGGATGGTGCTGTATCCATATATACACACACGTTCCCATCCATCACACGCACACACACACACACAGAGGATGCTGCTCTGAGCACCATCCCCTTCTGCAACACCAAATTTCAACCTCACTCCAGACTATGGGGACATTCCCACTGACCTCTCTGTTGTCTGGATTAATTCCCTCATCACTGGAAGCTGACTTTTTTTTTTGCTTTTTTTTTTTTTAATAAAATAAGGCATATTCAAAAATATTTTGCACGTAACACTTTCTAGTAAAAAATATGGTTTGTTTTGTTCTGTTTTTTTTTTTCTCCCACTATCAATTTGTGTTATATGTTCTGTGGTTATACATAGGGTTTTGTGAAATTTGAGAGAGAAGGTTTTGTCATACAGAAGTTATGTATCTTCCAGATCTTAAATCTTACTCCTGATAAAATCCTAATATTCTAACAGTTTACATTTTTAACAAGTCTTTGTGAAGTATTCAGTTTTTTTAAAGCAGTAGTGTCTGCAGAAATACTTTAATATATTTTCCAGTTGTCTTTGGGCAAGTAGCTGAGAGTAATACTTGATACTTGTGCTCAAATTATCCTAAAATAGAATAGGTACAGATTTGATTTAATAGTAAACATGCTCATTAAAGAATGACAATTTAGAATGAAGAGTAAAAAACCACAAAATATAAATTGTGAGCTTCTTTAGCTGAGGGGAGTTTTTATTATATTGTGGACTATATAATCTTGTATTTTATGATTAAACAATGAAAACCACTATATTTTTATTCAAATTATTTTCTCTTGTTGAAGATTACTAGAGATATATAGTAAAAATTAAGGTTTTGATTGCATATAAAATATAATAGCATCTTGAGCTAGAATTTAATTTTCCATTAAATAATTTTACAGAAGCATAAATGTTTTAAAATCTAGTACCTCATTCATTTCGTGATTGTGCCTTCTTAGATTAAGGACAAAGAGCTTCTCTACACAGTTTCAGTTTCTAAAGGAATCAGGTTGAAAGATGAAAAAAATTAGAATATAGTGGTAACTTTTCAACTTCCAGCTGGAACCTTCCAGCATTTGTGTATTTTGCTATCCCAGTGGAATCCTAAATAGAATAGGTTTGGGGGATGATCCATAAGGAGGAATTGTACAGCCCATATTGTAGGTTACTCAAATCCTGACAATGGAAAGGTTCAGTTAGCACCTTGACTGGCTACAAAGGTTGTGTTTAGCTTTTCTAACAGCATCAGAGAATATATTTAACACTTCTTCTGCTTAGGTTTGATGTGGTGATGCTTTATTGGTCTAGTTGTTTGTTTTTTTTTTTTTCCTGGACAATCCTGTATGTAGCTAAAGCTTCTTTATTCCCTATTATTGCAAATAAAAATCAAATTATTGGCTTGGCTGTTAGAGAGAAGTAGTGGGTTTGGCCATCTACCTCTTAGAACTTTATGCCTGTGTGATCTCTGGCAAAGTAGAGGATCACTGGAGTCATGTCAATATTTCATAATTCATTTTCATCCCAGTTCATTCAGAGTTTTGGGGATGACTGGACTATATGACTCATAGTGTAACCATAACAGTACCTTGCTGTGAAGAGTTAGAAAGTAAAAGTGGGTGAATATGAATAAAGAAAATGTTATAGGGACAAAAAAAATCATCAAAGCGTTTGAAATTCCATGAGCAGGGACTTTCATTTAGTACATTTTGACAGAATTTCCTGAAATGGAAATATGTTGCATAGAGTACTTTCCAATAATTGAAGCATGGCTCGTTCTAAAATATTGCAGATATGACATTTTTGGGGGAGACTCAGCGAGTCACATTTAGGAAAACATTTTAAACAATTCCATTTCCTAAAAACATCATCTTCTGCCAGTTCTAGGAAGCTGTTTGGATGTTTGAATACATTTCTCTTCTGGGTGGAATTGACCTGTTTGGTGGTACTCTGAAGGCTTGATTCACCTGTGTGTAGTTTGACTATTCATGTAATATCCAGGAAACTGCTGAAACTCCTCCCCCAGTTCTAATCTGAGGGGATACAGTAGTGAAAAAGCTTAGTGCTACTGCCCAGAATTATGGCAAACAGCAATTATTAAACTTTTGTTGTGTCAGAGCTGGTTTCATTCATACCCTGCTTCTACTTCCCTTACTTTTCATCTCCATTCTCACTCACTGCAGTATCAAGGGATATTTTAGGAATCCCCATAGACAGGGAAAAACTTGGCTTTTTCTGTGACATCCATGCTAGAAATCATGAAGAAAAAGCTGGGAGAAAAGGTAGAGGTAGACTAAAGCCCAGATTTCCATACCTGTCTTCCTGATGTGCTCAAAGCTTAAGGTGCTCAGTTCTTTTGCTGCCAGGTTCTTCTTGAACAGAGGGAGAGCTGTTAAATGCTCATCATGTTCCCAAAAATAAATACATAAATCAGTGCACCTATTCTGACATTTATATCTCAGTTTCAGTATCCTCTCTTGGTTTATCTCTCCAGCCTATGTCTGGTTATGTAGCCTGACTTTTAACTTGGGAGTTCCTTATTCTAATGTAGAAGCTCATAGTAAATAACTCTCATTATGAATATATTATTTAAAGGATTTTCATACCTTTTCCCTAAAAGGAGGGAGGGGAAAGAACTGGTTAACATTTTTAAAGTAGGAATTATCTCATTTACTAGCTCATAAAAACTTCTTTGGTCTTAGAGGCTATTGGAAGAAATTGTGACTTGAAAGTTTTTCAGTGTTGTACTCAGCAGAGTGGATAAATACGGAGTTGGGGAGTTACTAAAACATTGATTCCTGATCCAGCAGACCAAAACTGTTACAGTCCATTGGGTCACTGCCTGTGACAGGAGAGACCATAACAGCTCCTTTGGACATGTCAGTGGCTAATTACACACTCCTCAGGTCTCAGATCATTGCCTTGATAGACCGCAAAGAGGCAGATTAGAACGGGCTCCAAGCGTTGTCAGCCTGAGTGCTTTAAAACCAAGGAGGAATTAAGAGCATTGTGCGAGAAGAAGAGAAAGATCAAGGAATAAAATGTTATTGATAAAACTGGGATGCCATGGATAGAGTCTGCATGGGTTAGTGCCATTTGCTCTGTGCTCTGGCAAGGTGATGAAGTACTAGAAGAACAAACTTTAAATAACAATGTTGATGAGATTAATCAAGAAAGAGACAATTTACACTCTTGCATGTTTTTACTGTAGCATTTCACACCTCCGAGGAGCCCAAAGCATTTGATTAGGTATTTAAATAGATTTTTTTTTTTCATATTCCTTTGGGCTTGTCAAGCTGCTGATACTCTAAGAACCCACCTGAGGCAAACATCAGATTGTAAGAATACTGCAGGAGTGGGAATAGAATGTTTATCCATGTATCCTAAAGACATTTTTTTAGTGAAAACTGCTGTAGGGTGTTTACTATACATGCATTAAAAGAAAAAAAAAGTAAAGTAAGGACTTTGTGTAAACCAAACATGTACCAGCTTCTAAAGTTTGTTTTGTTTTTCTTGAATGAATTCTTAAATAATCCTAGCAAGGTTCTCGTGTTTATGGTATTTTAATTAAAACAGGAAAAAATTATGCTGTCAAATAATTTGTAAAGTCATTCCAAACTTAATATAATGTAAAGGGAAAGAATTGTTATTTATAATTGCTGAAGTTTATAATTTCACCTCTATATATTAAGAAAGTTATAGTGGATAACATGGTGGTTACTAGTAAACTGTAATAATTCCTATGAAATCAGAAACAAATATAAAGTATGTTTTTGAGGCATTATTTTAAGGATGCCATGACATACAAAAAGAACAAATCCCCCAGTTAAATAAATGGATATTTTTCATGTATTTTAGTGAATAAAATACTGATTCTTTACGCAAGGTTGACTTAGAAATCTTCTTTGCCCTAAAGAGAATAAACAATATGTCCAAAATACAGTAATAAACAAATTTTTCAAATATAAATATTAAGACTTCAAATATAGCCTTCATTTAGCAGTCCTGGATCATAATGACATTGATTTATGTTGCTGACATGGAGCACTTCTGAAATAGAATTACTGCACTACTTCCTCAAGTATTTAATTTAAGTGCCTAGACTGTGTTAATCACACTAAAAGGCCAATAATTTCAGAGCAGTTCTGCCACTGAGATTGGTATGAATTCTGGTACAGATGCTGTATGGTATTCAGAATTTCACCTATTAGGTTTAGGTTTTACTTAAAAATGTCCAGATTTACTTAAAAATCACATGTTCCTTTTGCAGATGAATATTCATCTTAAGACTCTGTATATTGCATTATTAATAGCAAATAATTTCATACTAGGTATAATATACTGAATGATCATACATCATAAAATTCCACTGATGCACCAGGTGATAAGAGGTAGAACCATGTCTATTCGTATAGCTCTGATTAAAAAAAAAAAAAAAGGAAATAAAATTTTTAGATCTAAAATATGAAAGGTGAGAGACCTGCAGATTTTCCCACTGGTTTTGATGCAAGAAGTTGTCCACATTGTGGCAATATATTAAAAATAAGTTGTTTGTTTGTTTTTTTTAACAACAGTACTAAGTTGGAAGGTTGCATGTATTTGCTAGAAATTTTCTTTGTACTGAGGGCTGGTGGAAGGACAGAGAAGGGGGTTTTGTATCCATGACACTGCCATGGCAGAATTATTGTATCCACCCTGAGTGCAGGGTGGACGTTCCTCCAAGCTGCTTTACAGCACCACTGTTGGGCTGTCCTAAAAGGAATCTCTGTGTTCCAGAATTTGAGTGGGTTGTTTAGCTAGTTCACCATCAGGGCTAGAATAAAAATGCCTGCCCATCTGCTGGGGAAAGCCTGAGATAAGAATACAAATTCTGAGAAAGCACCTTCTGTGGACCATTCTTCCCTTTAGGTATTTTTAATCCCTTTAGGTTTTTGGGTTGGTCAGTTGGTTGTTTTTTTTTTCTCTAAGTAAATGAAATAATGCAGGCATATCACTGGGCTTGGGGATGCACATTTCCATTGGTTTCTAAAAGAGCTGGGGGTTGATTTTTTTTTTTTTCTTTTCATGATTTTTGCAATTGCAGAAGAACTTTTTGGTATTAAAATAAATTATTTCTGGTCACGAAGTTGTGTGATTGGTAGCAGGACAACACTTAATCCTTTTCTCTCTCCTGCTGTCTTTGGCACTCTGAATTTTGGTAGAGACATGCTGTCATTGGCTAAAGCGCAGAGAAATGTCCTGTACTGAGCACAAAGAGGACAAAGAGGATTGCTCTCATTGCAGATGAGAGCAATGCAGAGGTGATAAATGTGGCAGGGCAATGAAGGGCTGGGCTGAGCCGCCTGGATCAGGGCTGTAGGGCCATTTGAGACACGCTGGAGGGACCTGGGGAGGTGAGGGGGACACAGCACCTTCTGCAGTGGCAGCTGAGCCCAGGCAGATGGACGAGCTATGAGCTTTAGTGTTGTCTATGCAGCAGTGGTTAGAGAAATAGCTGCACTTGTTTCTTTTGAGTCAGGGCTTTCCTCTATCTGCTTCCAAGACCTGCCTTAAAATTTCAGGAAAGAAATGGTCAGGAATGATGGATGTAGGGGAGCATTATTTTGTGATGGGGAAAGCATCACTCAAGGTAAAAAGCAGAGACCTAAGTGAAAGCCAAATATCCACATCTTCTTCTCTGTCTTGGCATCATCGTTGGTTAGGTTGAACGAGAAATTCTGCAGAGAAAAAGAACCTGACATTGAAGAAATTAGTCTAATAACCTTCCTAATGCACATCAGGTCAAACAAGTTACTGCTAGTGTTGTTGAAGCTTGATACCACATGAATTATTTATAGTTTTATTCTTATTTCATTCAATATATCATAGAGGTATGGCTGTGAAGTTGTTTAGTTGTCTTTGTGTTGTGATTCAAATGCTATGGGTACAGTAATGTACTTTGATCTTACAGTAATGGGAATATAAAGCATGATAACAGCAAAATCAACCTTCTAATTATAGTTATTATGCTAATATTAAAAAGTTTAAATTCTTTGATAGCCTTGATATTTAAATTTAAGACACCAGCAGGAAAGAGTTGGGAAGGACTTCATAAAATGATTATAAAGGGGAACTTTGTCCATCCTTGAATATTGCAGAAACCATTAAAGGAGCCAGCAGTCAGCTATATTGAAATTCATAGTGAAAAAGCCCTCAACATCAGAGTCCTTACAAAAGCAGCAAAGTCTTGACATTTAGAGCACGAAGGAAATCTATAACACTTTAATAATATCATGGAGAAATATACAGATGTACCCTGTATAACTGCTGGGAAAAACCTTTGCTGCATGGGATCCTTGGGGAATTTGGTGTGGAGCAGCTCCAGGAAGGGAAGTCAGTGCTTTGGGTTAAGCTGCAGCAATTTTATCAGCTGAGATTCTGATCCCTGAGTTCTAAATACTGGCCTTGTTTGTCAGTCCCATGGTGGTCCTACCAGAAAAAGTCAACTGATTAAATATAGTTTAAATCTTCCCCCTGTAACTTCTGCTCAATGTTGTGTTTGCCTTCATCCTAAATTTTGATGTCCTGGGGCTCTGCACTGTTTTCAGCAGTTGCTGTATTTTTGGGTGGGGGTCTGAACTTCCGTGTTAGGCAAAATTATTTCTGTGTAGTTTTGTTATGTTTGTCAGCAAAACCCAGAAATTCAGGTCTACAAAGCAGAATCACTGTATATGAGTGGATTATAACTTTTTTACATTTCAAATTTCCTAGAGCCAGTGTGATTAATTTCTTAGAATCCCCTTTGACCTCTGGTATTCCATTTTAAGGAAGCTCTGTGTGCTGAGGAGGAGGGATTGGAAACTTCAGGGAGTCATGGGTGAAAATTAAGTGTGTGCCAAAATTTTGTTCTCAATCATGTGCTGTGTGAAACACTGGTGAGAAGTCCAAGTGCCACCCAGCATTTTAGGGAGAGGAGAGGGCACACAGAACATTCACTGGCCCTGTGTGTCCTGCACTGGTTTTTCACCCCTAATGACCCAGGTTTATGAAGTCCCAGACACCTGGGAGCTCTGAACACCTGAGGAGCAGCAGGGCCAGTGACTGCAGGAGGGAAAGGGGGTGGGAAGCTGGTGCTTTTCAAGGAGTGGGGACTGGTGCAGACACAGAGCAGCTCCTCCTTCCCCCGGGTGGGATGACTCCATGGCAACTTTTGGAGGAAGCACTCAGGGTAGCAGCTTATTCTGAACTTAGTTTGGAATTGTGTTTCATGATAGTTATATCCCCCAAGTCATAAAACCAGAAGTGTCTGAGACCCATTCTCTGAATCTCTTCTTATCTTCCACTTGCAGGTGCTGAATTTTCCATTAGTAAAGTGGGTAGATCACTTATGGGTCAGATGTTTCTTCACAGAAGTACTTGTGTGTATTAGGCAGCCATAGAAAGGACTAGGCTCAGGCTGCAGTGATTAAAGAATTTAAGCCCCTCAATATATATAAAATCTCTATTCTATAGCATGGCATGTTTTCACCAAACAGTTTCAAGGAGAAAGCAAGCATGTAATGTATTGGAAATGGAAAAGGTCTGCTGGATAGAAAGAGCAGGTGCCAAAAGAGAGAGGTTTCTGTCAGATGTGGGGCCCTGGGGGCACACATTTGTTACTGCCAAAGGGACTACAGGGAACGGAGCAGAGGAAATTACAACATATTCAAACCTTTGAAGATGGTGTGATGCAGGTTCAATAACTGCCCCAAAGGAAGAAAGCACATCTAAATCACTTAATAGTACTTCTGTTGTCTTCCCCTTCTGTTCTTGTTTGAATTCGGGATATATATCAAATGTTTAAACATTTTTTTTTTCAAAATTTAAAACCATCTTTATTACCATACTGGTAAAAAATGAGTTAGTTTTCAATTTGCTAGAAGAGATAAAAATTGATAGATGGGCTTGAGAGAAGCAGTAGTATGCAGAGTGTTTGCCCTTGGGAAGGAGCTGCTGGGATGGAACCCAGCCATTTGGAGTCCCAGCAGCACAGATTCCTGACCCACGCTGTCTGGGACGCACCAGAGAGCTCAGACTGCCAAAAGGTGCCATCCCTGCACTTCAAAGGATTTCACTTAGCCCAGGGTGTGAGGATCTGGCAGGTTGGATATATCCAGCATTCAGGTCAATGTATTTATCATGTTATCCTTTCAGGTTTGTTTAGTTTTTTGATTCTTTTTTCTTAGGCTCTCACAGCCAGTAACAACTTTTAAAATTTTATTAAAAAAAAGTTTCTTTTATTTAAATCAGTGTTCTCTTTTACATCTGAAGTATTAACCAGTGAACAGTAAAAATTTGGTCCTAGACTTTCACTGTTAATACACAAATTAAATTATGGAAGTGATTCTGTATCTTAATTGAGCAGGGCTTATTGTATAATAAAGTTGGGTCCGCTTACAATTCCTGCACCTTTTTGAATCATTTCAAGTGTAGCAGTGATGAGGAACACTAAACCAGCCTAAAATGCATCATGAATTTTCATCATATCTTCCTTGTGAGGTTTTCAAGCCTTGCATGCTCGACAGAGCTGGTGCAGAGATTTGCTCTTTAAAGGGAACACTCCCCATTTGCAGGGCACTGGGCAAGGTGAGCTGTCCCTTGGCACCTCTGCTCCCCTCCTGCCTTAGGACAGAAGGGATCTGGTGTCCCACAGAGCCACCTTCCCTCCTAAGGACTCTTTCTGCAGGCTCTGCGGTTGCCCACACAGAGGATTAACCCTTGCTGCAGCCATCAGCTGTGCTATCTGTGATGGCTCTGATGACCAATTTCCCCTCTGAGTCTATGCAAACAACATTATGGAATTTAGCTAAATGAATCCTGCCAGTGTAAGGGCATTGAAGCCATCAAAGTGCTTAAGAATTTCCAGGAATTGCTGCAAAACCCACCTAATTAGTTATAAAATATTGCACTGGCTTATTGGACTCCAGCCTCTGGTCTTTTCATTCTCACAGTTGCTGTGCTGACCAATATGTAACTTCATACTTTTAAAAGTTATGTGTAGAGTTATGAAATTCATTTTACAAAAGCAAAATATTTTCTTCCTATGAAGCAGTACAACAAGAGATGTTTATAGTAGTTGTTATTTTAAATAGGTATCACTTTGGGTCTATTTAACTTTTTTAAAATTAGTTTTTTTGCCCGCAGTTAGAAAAGACTGGGTAAAAAAAGAGTAAGATTCGAGACTATTTTAAATAATATTTTGTATTCCAAAGGATAAATTGCATTAGTGTTCTGGGGTCTTCCTGGAGGTACTAGCATATTACTCTTGCAGATAATTCTGCATTTTAACATCTGAAAATAGAGACTCTGTGGCTAAATGTTCCAGCGTTCTGAACTGAGAGGAACAAAAGGAACTTCTCAGTAACCACTTTAGAGGCAGTTTTTAAGGAAAAATGATTTTTTCGTTTAGATGAGAGGGCAGTTTAACAACTTCACAGAAATGAGTCAGAAGGATTTTTTGTAAAACAGTAGCTGGTAAATCAGCATTGCCACTGGCTCTTTTAGGCAAGCCTCTAACTTTTTCCTGTCTATAATTATCACAGAGGTGGTAGCAGTAAATACAGTGAAAAATTATGCTACCTATAAAATACAGAGTAGCTCTGTATTTATAATGTAATATTTATCCCCCTTTGTTTTTTGTTGTTTTTTTTATTTTTTAATTTGTGTATTTAGTATTACTTGTTAGGTAAATTTCATTAGCTCCTGAAACTGTTGCAGATGACAAAATAAAGAGAAGAGCTGTTAATTGAACTTAATGAACAGTTGAAAATGCAAGAATGAGCCATTTGATCACTAAGCTCACCAGTGTCAGTGTTTCTGCAAGGGCAGAAGCGATGCTCTGCTTTTGGACCTGTGCAATCCTGTCCCTGCAGTGCACATTGCAGATTCCTTGTTTTGTTTCGCATTTATTTTTTTTTCCCCCCTTAGAATCTGAACCTCTAAGTAACAAGGTTCACAGATTTCTAAACGAGAATTTCAAATCTCTTGATACCTTGGAGGGGAAGTAATAGAAATAGATTTTTGCTCCCTTAGGGCTTAGTTCCTGCAGGTTTTGCTGCCCCTGAGGGACGTTTGCTGCTGCATGGTGTTTTCAGGAGGATGCTCAGCACTCCCAGCTTGCAGAGCTGTTTTCCCAGGCACTCCTTAGCCTGCATCCTTTGGCTCCTGGCTGTTAGGCTGGCATTAAGGCTGTGCAAAGCTCAGGGTCAGGTTTTTGCTGTGCCTGGCAGTGCAGAGGCTTGGGAGGAAACCAGACCCGGGTGTTAACTCTGCACCCGGGCTCATTAACCCTGCCCAACGCAGAAATACCCCGAGGCAGCTGTGGATATGCTCATAAAGGAATCATTGGATGTTAATTCTTCAACATGGTTTCCACTTACACAAATCCTGGTTGCCTAGATTTCAGAAAGGACAACAGGATTTGTGCCATAATGAAGTTTTCTGCATTTTGAAATAATAGTGCATTTAGCGTTTCTCTTGTTATGTTACCTGGTTTAAAAAAGAATTTTGCAAGAGAAGGTTTATATTAAATTACTCATATCTCTAGTTTATTCTCCTAAGATTCTGCAAAAGACTTTTCTATGTATTTGGATGACAGTATATGAGAATATACTATGTCTTTTTTTAATAAATAGCAGAAAAATTAATTTTCTGATTGCAGTCATATTAGACATAGAAAAAGCAAAATATTTTAATTTCAATATCCTCCTTTCAGATGCACAAAGTAAATTGCAATTTAATTTTTTTTCAAAAGCGCTTTTTACATATTTTGCAGTAGTGCCCTTTAATCTCAATATATTGTTTTATTTTTATTAGACTTCATAAATATATTGACATATCTGTAACACTAAACATGAAGCTTCCAATGCAAGAGTTTGTACATAGTCCATATCCAAATGTCACCATTATTTCATTTAAAAGATCCCAGCATGTCTACCTCATGATCCTTATAAACTCTATAGTACTCAACACTTTTTCTTGCTACATTCATTAAAATTAAGCACCCTTCCCCTACCCCATCTGTAAACATCAAGTCAATTGGCAGCTAGCACATTTCCCAGTCAGCAAGCAGTATTGTGAATTTTATCTTCTCTTGCAGAAATCAATTCGTCTTCGTTGCAGCAGATGAAATTTCTTGTAACACCTCTGCAGGTAACAATCATTGATACTTCTTGATGCATCCATCCAGGTCTCAATATCCTTTTTCACATGCTGCATTTAATCGTAAGACAAAGCCTAGGAAAGTCCATAGTGTATAAATCTTGGGGATAGTTTAATGAATTTATAGCTTCAGCCTATAGGTTCTGCCATATAAAAGCCATTAGGTTATTTTGCTGACTTTGGTGTTTTGTTTCCAGTTTATGGTATGGCCTAGAGTGTAAGGATGTGTTAAACCTTGTGATAAAAGCTTTAGGACTGTGACTTTCAGAAGTCAAACCAAACAGAAGTGGTGAGAAGAGCCAAGGCTTAGATGTGTGCAGGACATTGTAAGTGCTATAGATGTAACAATTTTCTTTTCAACTCGTTGGGGGCAAATGATGCCCACGAGGGTATTGCAGACCCTAAAGCACTCACAAAGTCTATCCTATGGATGAGATAGTGGGAGAGAGGGTCTGTGCCTTCAGAGGATCGCTCTCTAGTAAGTAAAAAGTCTCCATGTACTATCATGTTGTAAGCCATGGGTACAGAAGAATGAACAATGTTTTTAAAAGGTTTATTTATTTTATTTAAATATATTGAATATGTCAAGAGGTTTTTCTCTCTTTTAAGCAATAGAGTTTGAACAAGCTTAGTCTTAATTCAGGTAAGGATGGTGTTATGTTGCTACATAAGAAATCAAAAGGCTAAAATAAATAGTAATGGTGCTGGGACTTATTCTGCAAATAATGTTGTGCAAAAAATCAAGTTCATAGAACTTCTCATATTGAAGGATGAAAGGGTATATAGTGTGAAATCAAATGTTGGTATTAAGAAGTGTTTGCTGACAGAGTTTTTTATTAGCAGAAATAAATGAAAGGTGACGAGATTTCTGTTTATGATTATCTACATAGAAACAAATAGAGAACATTTATTTATGGAAAAGATGATCATAGATAAACCCAAAATATGATAAAATTGTCTTAATTTCTATGAAGCACTTTTGGTGGTAATCTGAAAAGTTCTTCTGTAGTTAAACCTGATTTAACATAGATTTTTCCAAGTCCTATAAATTATGAAGTAAATACATTTTGAGAAGCCAACATTTGTCACATTCTTCATATCACTCAACTTGGATTTTGACTTTGGTTATTCCATTTGAGCTTCCTGCTCAGCTCTTCATTGAAGAGAGCTGTGGTAGGGAGGCTGCTAATTTGTAAATCTAAGCTTTGCTAAGTAAGAATAAAATATTTATTTTAGCACTTTTTAAACTTGTAATTTTTGAGTTAGATGCGGGGTCTGTGGGTCCAGTTTTGCAAAGTGAACTCTTCTAAGCAATAATTCGTGTTCTAGTAAAGAAATTTTTCTCTCTCAATTCAGGCACAGTTTAAGTGCCCAAGACTTTATTGCAGATATTCCATATACAACTTTTTTAGAATTCCAATCAAAAATATATTATTTATGTAAAATATAAATTTAATTTATAAGTGCCTTCAGTGAACTTTAAATAAAAGGAAATGGATCTCTGTGTGTGCTAATTAAAACTTTTCAGTTTACCAGTTGATTACCTATGTTGAATTGATTCAACAATAAGGTATTTTTGCAAGGCATGGTTTTGAGCATTTGATAAACACATCCATCACAGGTGACTATAGGTGACTTTTTTGCACTAAATATGAACGAGAAAGGTGATGAAAAGCCTGTACCTGCTGTTTCTTATATACCTAAGTTTCAGTAATAGAATTTAAATTACTTTTGGCTTCATAAAAAAGTAATTCTTCAGCCTGTATTCCTGTGAGTCAAATTGCTAAAGTTGAATTTGGTCTTTTGGATTTGTAAGTTGACTTCCAACTATTTTTATTATCTGATGTTTTATGTTTTAATACATGGAGCAAAAATAGAGATACTCTGAGAACCAAAACTAACCTTCCTGTGATTTTTCAGATGCATGCAAATCAGCTGTAGTATGATTTTATAGTGCTTTTTTTAGTGCTCCTATGCTCAATGACAGTAATTCCACTGTGTTTGTAAAGTTGATATCAAGTGAAGATACTTATAAACATGCTCAATGTTTGAAATGTGAGTATATATACGTTGGTATTGCCTCTCTGTAAAGGATGGGTGTGTTTGTGGATTTCAAACAGTAATATATAACAAGTAATGCTTTGGCTGGAGCTTGATCATCAATTGGAAATGGGAGGTCTTGGGTGGTTCTGCTGGTAATGTTCATTCTTTTCTTCTCAATCCTTCATCATTCCTGCCAGAGGATACTTAGCCCTCAGCCACATGCTATCTTTGTATCTCTTTTTATTTGGTAATACAGTAACCTTGAATAGATGAATGTGTTAATGAGTGATTTGTGTCCAGAAACACATTTCTGTTTGTGTATCTCTGTCTGTTCCTGAATGCACATGACAGAGGGAAACCTCCTCATCTATCTGACAGAGGGATCCTTCCATGGGAAATTTAAAAGCATTTCACTCTTCATTGCATCCAGTGCATTCTGAGGCTAAAAATAATTACTGTTCAGAAGAGAAGTTCTGCACTTCTGGGATAGATCTTCTCTGGCAGACATGATTAAAGGGTTTGCAAGCAGATCTGAACTAGAAAAGAGACAGGGAAACTATAAGAAACTCCTCTTGGCTTGATGATGGAATTTTAACAAGGATCTCTGAGGACCTTCCTTGAGCAAATTGCTGACTATAGTTGCACTAGGGGAGAATTAATCCTGGGGTTCTTGTCTGATGGGGGCAATGGGCAGCTGCCCCGTCAGTCTCTGGATAAATCAGAATGAGACCCAGAATAAACCTGTGGCTTATTTACTTGTTGGTTGCAGAACATTGTTCATTTTGCAGCTTTAGCGTTCTTAGTGAATTTTTCAAATCAGTGCTCAATCTATTTTTCTGTTTCCTCTTTTAGGTTTTGTAACATCAAAATTCATAGTTTGGAAAGAAAAAGCATTTTTAGTGTCTTTTGCAAGTGCATTCTCAGATGTACCTGCAAATGACATTTTATATTTTTTGTGTAAAAATGGGACAGGATTATTATTTTATATTTATATTATCTCTCTCTCTTCTTCCAGTTTTTAACTATTATCCAGCCTTTATGTAGAAGCAAAAAAAAAAATCCAGTGTTGATGTATGCTTGGTATTATTTTTCTCCCAAGAGTATTTGCAGTTTATGATTTTGAAATAACAGAGAGAAAGGCAAGGGTTTATATAAAGCTGAATTTGGAATGAAGTATGGTGGAAGTGGATATAACACCTGTCCAATTGTGACTGTATTTATTTACATTTTTGAGCAGAATCAGTCCCAGGAGAAAGGATTCTGTCTGTGTCTGCATGCAAGCAAAAGAAATGCTTTATAAAGCTTTAGAAGTTGACAGTCATAAATTAAGTTATTGACCTCCATTTGGAGAAAGATACAGTCTCCAAAATAGATTAAACATTTTGAAAGGTTTAACTTCATAACTCCAGGAAAGATGTTGAATAAAAGCAAGCAGCTTCAACAAGCAAACCGCGGGGTTTGTGCCATTGAAATATTTGAAGAGAATATTGGCCATTTTTAACAAATGAAATTGCTCCAGTCATTGCAATTTCCCTGTATACTATCATTAACCTGTCAGCACTAACACTGCCACAAGTTTAATTCATCGAACAATAGCAAATATGGAGACACTGATTTAAAACAAATTAATGTTTGATGAAGTGCTTAGAGTGGCTGCAGTGCCTGTTGTGGCAAACCTACCTCTGCCAGGGTAGGTAAATAAATAATTGCAGCTGGTCAGATTTTTGCCAGACGAATTTGCATACATCTCATTGACCTGTTCATGTGTCTGGTAGGCGATAGTGATTAGATCATACTCTTAAAATGGAATTTGAAAGAGTTCAATCCAAACTCTTGGGAAGAATGCAGCTTCAGAGGTGTTTCTTCAGCCTGTTAGAATTACTGTGTGAAGACATATGCTCAGTTGAGAGAGGTTCTTACCTTTTACTGTTGCTGCCAATGGGTTTGACTTCATTTCATGAAGCAGTTTGGGAAAAGAACCATTTTCTGTGAGATGCTTTTATTATGATGCTATGCTCTTCTGCTAATCAAATAAAAAATGAAGATGAAGGAGCATCATATGGTTTCTGTTCTAGTATTTATTTAAGGCTGTACTGCTGTTCCCTGTGAAAAATGGCAGATAGTGAAGTTTTTGCTCCGGAAAGACTAGGAAATGTTGCACTAATGCACAAAATTAAACTTCTTCTATAAATTCAAGTGTCCTTTATGTTGGCAGTTTAAACTTGCATTTACTGCTGCTATAAATAGTTCCTTATATGGAATTCCATTTGTCACAGCTTTTACTGCTCTGGGTAGTCGTGTGCTGAAGATGTTCAGCTATTGGACCAGTTGATAAAAATCAGTAAACACTTTGATTATCCCCTGTTCTCCTTTGATGAGGGCTGATGGATTCCTGTTTGTCAGCCCTGGCTGTCACTGTGTGTGTGCCAGCCTGCCCGCCCGGTGCTCGCGGTTCTGGGTCAGTCCGCATGGCTGCTCAAACGTGACAACACCGCAAGATTAAGGAAAGCTGAGGTCCTGTCATTTGTAAATGGAGGATTTGCAATGTGAAGCTCCTTTGATAACAGAAATAGTGAATTATCTGTGTTTGTCCTCAACAAGTGCCTGTAGGCACATGTGCATCTCCTGGGCTGGTTTTTTAATGAAGCAATTAGATTGGTTTTTCTCTGGTAGGCTGAAAATAGAGCACATGAAAGATGATGTGTGTGTGTGCATGTATGGATGCCTGTATACAAGTCCATTAAATGAGCAAGGATTCACTTCTAATATCTTGAGATTATCATATTGCAAATAAATAAAACAATGCTATAAATAACACATAAAACAACGCTATGGTTGCAGAACTTTATACATGATCACAAAAGACTGCTTTAAAATTTTATAAATAATGTACTCAGTATATTTATTATTGCACTAGGTGAGAATTTCTTCAAGCTTTATTGCCCTAAATATAACAGCAATAGTAATAAGAAAGTGTTTTACAGACCTAAGAAATGCTTTCTTTTCACTGGAATAGAGTTGGGTTTAGGTGTCACCTGATGGCAAGCCTCAGATTCCCCAGTGGCTTTTTTTAATAAGTTTATATAAAATCAAAGTTTCTTGGATAGAAGCTACACAGAAAGGTGGTGGTGCATAGAATTCTGTTTGACTTTTGACTAGGCATCAGCTTCAATTCCTACCCTGGTGGAAATCCACACAGCAAGACTGGAACTAAATGAGAGATCTTAAGCTGAGATCTGTGCCTAGGATTGCTGCAGTTTGCAGTTATCCAGCATCAGCTTAGGAGAAAGTCACCTGTGCTGCTGTCTGTTACCCTTCTATGTTTCTGCAAATTAACCAGTATCAATCATGTTCATTTAAATGTTTTAGAAGATGGCAGCTCAGCTTTGGCTGGCTGCAAGCATCTCACAAATTTTCAAAGATACAGGCTAGCAAACAGAAGCAAAATTAAAACTACATCTGAGCATCAGTGAAACTTCTGCAAAACATGCCTGTCAATTAGCAAGGAAATTAACTGGCCAAATTAAGATGTGACATACATAAGTAAGCAGCCAAGAATTGGAAATTCATCTCTACAGAAAAGTCTGCATAGGCTTCTCTACTTTCTCTTTTCCCCAGCTTGCAGGAAAAAGTAAACAATGCTTTTAATATTTCATCAATGACATATTTATGAACATCCTTTCATGGAAACCTTTCATTATTGCCCTCTACCCATGGTAGACCCTGGTCAAGTTTCTTATCTCTGAGAAAATCTAGGGATGTGCTGTAGTGATAAAAATCCCTTCTGGCTCTGCAGGCATACAGGAGTTCAGCCCTGCAGTACATCTGGAAGTTTCACTCTTTATTGTGCTGCCTGTCACTTCCTAATTCTTTCTCTGCTCCACATCACAAATCTGTAGCACATTATAGGTCATGGAAGAGGAGGATGCTATGAATAAAGTATGTGATGGTCCTGCCTTGTACAGTGACCTCCGTGTTTGATAGCGTGCATTCAACGCTTGCCAAGGAGAATTTGAGCATTCTTAACCTTTCCAATCAAGGCAAATGCCTGGAAATTGTTTCGATCAGCAGATTTCAGTTACCTTAAACTTAAGTAAAAACTTCAGAGACATCTTTGTTCATTGTCTTCTGAGGGAGAGAGAGACCTGTTGGTGATTCAGGTGCCTGAAATGCCCGGAGTCCCTTGGTGTTAATATCTAAAATGAAGTAATTGGTTGTTTGCACATTCTTTGAACACCACAAGCAGACGCCATCCTACCACAGTGGGATGAATTTTAGATTAAAGATGGAATTTTAGGTTAAATGATGAATTTTAGGTTAAATTTTAGGTTAAACCTGCTGCACAGGTTCAACCCCTTGAGCCCAAAATACTGCTCAGCAGTGTGGTGTGTGACTGGTGTGCACAAGGAGGAGCTGTGCTGCTGGTGTCATCTCTCTTGGGATCATCCTAGTTCTGTGACCAAGAGGAAGAGCACCAAGTTAGTTATTGGAATAATTTCTGCATTTATGTGGTATTTAGGCCAGGTAAACTTGCTTTCCTTGTATTCCTTCCAGAAGCCATTTTATTATTTGATTGTTCAATTGAAATTGAAGTGGGTAAAGAGTGGACAATATTGGGGGAAAGTTAGAAAGATGAGCTTCCCAGTGGCACAAAGCTTTGCTTGAAATATGGCTGAGGTCAGGGTTTGATCTGAAATTGTGACCAAGTTTTAACTTCTCTCTTTATACCTCTTAAGCAGGTTCATAATTTTCTGTAGTTCCTCCAGCAATATTAGATTTGAAAAAATGGAGGGCAGTTGATAATGATAAGTAAAACAAGTGTATCAAATTCTTTAAAATTCTCCTTCTATATCTCTCAAATCACTTTTTATGAAATATGTGTTAACTTGGTTCATATTTTATGTGGTGAATTTTTCCTTATTAGTTAGTGTGTATGTTATTAAGGAGCTTCTAAATGTCTCCAGTATTGGAGCTCCAGTGCCTGTCCCAGGTGTGGGAATTTAAAATCCTGAAATGTCATTGATGATCAAACAGGCACAGGATTCCCCAATTTTTAGAGATTTCAACAACACCTACTACTGATTACTTAGAGAGCTACTCCCTTTCAAAGGCCCTAACAAAATAAATCTTACATTTTCCCTTTTTAAGTTACTTTAAAAAATGAATAAACAAGAAATTGTCATTTTATTTTAGCATTTTTTAGCTTTTTTAAGTACTTTAGCATTTTTCAACCCTCTGCTGAAAATGGTTGAAGAAATTAAGGCATAGCATAAGTAAAGATCATGCCATCTATTGGTGAATTGCTTATGGCTACATTTATAGAAATTAGCATGGTTACACTGGGGTTTTTTCTCAGTTATTTCCCAGGAAGTTGTTTGTCCAGCTATTTAAGAACCAGTGTCAGAATGTTAGCAAAATGCTAGCAAACGTGTTTTTTCCTCATGCTGTCCTGAATGCTTGTCCCAGATACAGTGGAAAATAGAGGAGCACACCTTGTTCTAGTTAGCGATGCATCAAAATTGTTCATCAGCTGTGTTCTGAGACAAGAGTTTGTGCATATTGCTTTGGCTACATTGTTTTATCATCCTGTAAAATACACAGAGAATGGCATTGACTATTAATTTATTCACCACCTTACCATTGGCACGTCCTAAATTTCAGTAAGTTGTTTACCCAGAATGATAATTTGCAGTGTAAATGATCACAAAGCATTTAAATGCCACTAATTGTAATGAGGAGTAAGCAGGCTGGCATAGCAGTGAGTAAGTGAAGCAGTGTGTGTGGGACTGAAGCAGCTTACTGATTTGCAGTGTGACAATATAGTTTAAATCCTTCTTCCTATTTTCAGCCTGGAAATCAGAATCTATTCTGCTAACCTTCTGAGCTTCTAAATTTCGTGTCATGCAAGGGCGTGTTTAAAAATTAGCATTTAAAAAGAAACCCACTTGCTTTAAGTTTAAGCTGACACTGTTCCTTTCCTCTGTGGAAATGAAATTTATTAATCATAATAAAACCATCATATTCTGAAGGTAGAGGTCACCCTGAGGAGAAAAAAAAAAGTCTATTCATCACAGAGGAATTTCAATGCATCTTTTTCACAGATAATATCTGAGCATGTGTTCTTTCCCCATTGGAAATATTTTCATCCATGTTTGTGCTTCCGTATGTCAAGTGTATTCAGGAGCGTGCAGAAATGAAAATTGTGCAGTTTAATTTTATATATTTTCTTTTACAGAAGATTTGGAAGGATTCTTTTTACATTTTATTTTGTGTTTACATTGGACATATTTGTTTAAGTGGAATTTCAATATCCTGTAAAAGAAAAACAAGTGTTTGTTGTTTTAACAAGAATATAAGCATCACTAATTCTGCAATAACATTTCTATGTTAATATCACAGTAAAAGCTTTAGCATTATTGTAATATAAATATAAACCATTCTTTTTAAGGAGCAAGGATTAACTTTGGTCACAGTTCTCACATTAGGATTTCTTCACAACTCTTGTTTTAAGAAAAGAGACATGGTTTATATAGAAGGATGGAAAAGGCAATGTAAAACACTGACAATAAGTCATTGCTGCTTTGGAAAAAGGGTAATAAAAATGTACTCAGAAGTCAATACTGGGTTGAAACAGTCATATTTTCATCCTTTGAAATTGCTTAATGTGCATGTTTATCCATATTTTTCCCATCAGTGGTCAAGATTTCTGTTGAATATTGATATAATAATATTATTAGCAACATGGTTTATTGCATCAATGTTGTAAACTTGCCAGTTACTTCAGCAGCTGGCTTAAATGTAATAATAATTTAATACAGCCTGAGCCCTGGTATTCAGGCTTGGTCTTTCCTTACAAGAGGCCCTTGCATTTGGGCTACTTGATGCCATCCTAGGTGGCCTCTTGGATTTTGGTTGTGAGGCACAGCCCAGGGTCCTGCAGGAATGGGAAGTGGGATGGAGGCAAAATGCAGCCCTAGCACTGGACTAAAATCAATGTATTTTTTACAGATAGAGATTTACAGCCCTTGCTCAGCATTGCAGCGATACCAGATAATCAGGAAAAAATAAAAACCAAGGAAATATACTACTTTCCATTGATACAAAAGTAATAATCATGGCATTAAGCATGTAAAATAATAGTATATGCAATTCCTCTTGCATGTTGCTAAGGACATGAAGGAAGTATGTCTGCCTTTAAATTAATCGTTTTCCCTTCCTAGATATTTTCTTACTGTTGGAATGAAATTTGGCTGGGAAGAATTAAAATAATAATGACATTTTAAATTCTCAGACTTTAAAAATTGGCATAGAGCAGTAGTGTCTTCTTCCCTTCAGTGCAGGTAAAAGAGACACAAGGGATTCTGTTCTTGAGTATTTCAAATCGTGTTTGCATCCTAATGTGGAGGCTTCCAAGGCTGAGGGTTATGCAAGTTCTTCCTACCAGAGAGGCTGCAGAGTGTGTCAAGCCTGCTCAGAGAACTCTCAGACTGCTTTTCCAGCTCAGAGAGTCACCAAGTCCTTTACCCAACACAGTGAGCTGCTTTCCTTCCCTTGCTTTTCCAGTGGGAATTGCCCGTTTCCTTTCTTGGGGAATTTCTTAGGATAGGTGTTCTTGGATGCCAAGTATTTAAATAGAATAGATATAAAAATTGAATCCCTTACTCATCAATGCTTTGGAAGCAAAAGAAGAACTCATGTATTTTATACAAGCCTTTTACACATATTTTCCTGAGTTTCAGACCAGTTCTTAAGGAAAGCAATTGCCTAACACACTGCTAGCCCTGGAATTTCATGTATCCCTCTGATAGCAATGAAGACTTCTCTACCCAAATCTAAAGCAAACACAGCTGTGGGGTGACATACAGAGCCCACACTCACGAACTTGGGGTGCTTAAATAAATTCATTCATTTTTAATGTATTATCCCTTCATAGGAATTTGGATTTACTAAGCAAACAGGGCAGTACAACTGAAGGCTTTCAGCTACAATGGTTGCACTTTGAAGTGAAACATCCAGGCTTTAGAATGCTTTATAAGAACCTAGATACTCTTACACTTGCTGAAAATGCTGCACTCCTGATGGGGAAAAAAAAAAAAAGTCTAATTCAAAATGCTGAATATGAGCACCTGTACACTTGGAAGTTTGTTCTTACTGAACTGTTTTCTACTTTTTGGTTTTTTCCATCAAGATGTGTGGTTATGTATTCTTGGAAAAGGAAGGCATTTGATTTCTCTGAGTGTGGGGCCCTATGTTTGTGCAGAGAGTGAGAGACAGGGATGTTCAGTCTGTCTTTTCCATACTGAGCACTTTAGTGGGCAGAGTTGTCACAGGAGGTGATTTGCTGCATTTCCATATGAAAGGAATGCCTCATAATCTGGGAAATGTTGGCTCAGTGAGATGGAGAATTAAGGATTTATTGTCTATGGTAATTTCTGCTCCCTCCTTGAAGATGTCTCTGGGTAGGTGGGAATGTGTAGTGCAGATAATTTGGTCCTTTTCTCTACCTCACATCCAGGACCCACAGTAGTGGGTGGTGGAGGATTGCATATGCCATGGAAACATTCCTTTCTCAGCTTTCCCTCAGCTGGTTAGCTCAGAATCCACTAATCAGATTCTGCTTGTGGAGGAGCAAATATATGATAATAAAATAGAACAATTGTCCTCTTTTCAAAAAAAAAGTAAGTTTGTACATGAATTTGAAAAAGAAGCTAGTTACAGAGAATGGGACCAGTCTGTGGTTACTGTTCACATAAGACTAAAAACCAATTTTTTTTATTTATTTTAAGAGCTACCAAGGGCATTGTTAAACCTTGCTTGCTGCATTAGCCCTCGTATTCAAGACAGCACTGTAATTACAAGATTGCTTTTGTTGGTCTATGTGACACCTGAGAGCAAAATGAAAATTGTTTGATTATGGGAAATATGTGAGACACTTGCAGTGGAAGCTGTCCTGGCTGGCAGGTCCATCTCACTGATGGGGCTCCCTGTGTTCCCCAGGCTGGGCAGCAAAGCTCTGTGTGCCAAGGTGAGGCACAGCACCAGGGACTCAGGGAAAGCAGCTCTGAAGTAGTTTCAGCCATAAGGATTTTGTGTGGGGAGAAATGACAAAAATCTGATTTTCCCATCACTGGCTTTGCCTGGTTGTAGCAGGAAGCTGGGTCTGCAAGCTGAGGCTTGAGCTGTGCTGGGTTTTAGGGAGGAGCAGGAGTGTGCACATCCTGACACCACGTGCCTGCCATTGCTCCACAGCCCCTCTCCTCAGCCTCTGCTGATTCCTAACAGTCTCATAAAGCTGATTATACATTTACTGTCATTTGTAACCTTAACATTTCCCAAAGGACATTGCTTTTGAATCTGTACAGTGAGTTTATTTGTAAGGAATTCCGCTAGAATGGAAAATTTCATTGTAACCATTTTGTTAATATCAATAATATCTGGTTTTAACCTTTTTTTTTTTCCATTAATCTTAAATTTATTTTCTTTTCAGTTACGGACGAGTTTATGCTGCAGACCCCTACCACCA